>NC_041405.2:76259014-76324014 GCF_900747795.2 Erpetoichthys calabaricus
TAAGGTTTTCTTTTTTCCTTGCTTCGCCAAGGAAAGAGCCTTTTTATTAAATCCAAGGGTCCTTCGCTTTTTTTTTTGTTTGTTTATTACGATTGTTATAGTTCTGTTTGTATACGACGTTGTCAGTTCAGCACTCAGGTTGTAATATGACCAAGCTGTGCAAGCTTACTGTTAAGAATGCAACGTATAGTTGTACATGAGAAAAGCAATCTTGCCTCAAATCAATGGCAAACTTTTGTAGGTCTATGAACTTAATTTAAAGTTTAGGTTTACACGGTGCTTTCTTTCCGAAGTACCTGCACTCATGAATATGTCTGTATGCGTCAGTTGCTCAAATCCCCGCGCTTCGCACCGGCGAAGTACTGCTTTTAAATTTTTATTAAGAAGAAAAGAAAACCTTTTAAAATTGAGGGAAAATATACCAATAACAGTTTGTTAAGGATCTGTTTTTTTTGTGAAGCTGCGTTCACTCGAGTGATCACTTCGAGATTACTTGCTGGCTAACCATAAGCGTTACCTGGTATGTAACCACCCATACAATCAGATTGTGAATCAGACTACGAATGCCGTGAATGTAATGACCCCGATCTACATGCTGTCAAATAAACGAACCACACGCCGTGGCGCAATTTTAGGGGCTTAGCCTCTAGCGCTGACGTCCGAGGTTCGATTCCCGTAAGGGAGTGAAGTGAGCGCTGCTTTTAAAGTACTGCTGTTAAATTTTTATTAAGAAGAAAAGAAAACCTTTTTAAATTAAGTCTTAAAAAGAGCTGTAAAGATATTGACAATAAGCTACGCAAACCCACCAAGACATGGAATCGTTTAAATCAAAGCGCGAGTCGAAAAACACCATCCCATAATATTAGTTAACGATTAACACATTTCTATATGTATTGTAAGCATACAATACAACTGATAATATGTTGCGCTTATTTATCTGGTGTACTGACATTTTTGCGCGTTTAACAGCTGAAATCTAACGTGGTTTGTGCCCTTCAGAATGAAAAGAGTTTGTATTTACCTTTTTAATAAAAGGCGAGCTTTTAAGCCTGAGAAATCACCCCGTAAATGCACATGTTTAATTGCACATGTGTTAATATGTATGCTTACACAGTATTAAAAGACACTCAACAAGTACACAGTATTAAAAGACAGTCAACAATTAACGTCATTTACCTTCGTTCCCGCGTTTGACTTGTACTGTAAATCTCTTCCTCGTTTTCAGTTCACGTGATTACGTAGGAGGCGTAATACGTGATGACGCGATACGTGACTCCGCCTCCTCCATTAGAGTATATGGACAAAAAACATGTTCCAGTTATGACCATTACGCGTAGAATTTTGAAATGAAACCTGCCTAACTTTTGTAAGTAAGCTGTAAGGAATGAGCCTGCCAAATTTCAGCCTTCCACCTACACGGGAAGTTCGAGAATTAGTGATAAGTCAGTCAGTCAGTCAGTCAGTGAGGGCTTTGCCTTTTATTAATATATAGATTACATATATATATATATATATATATATATATATATATATATATATATATATATATATATATACTATACTGTATATATATATATATATATATATATATATATATATATATATATATATATATATATACTATACTCTATATATATATATATATATCTATATATATATATATATCTATATATATATATATATATATATATATTAACATGAACAGTGCCTCATAGCATAAATACACCTTCGCAGCTGTATCAGACACTTGGCACAGTTTTACACTATTGGAGAGCTGCGGATATAAATATCAACTGTTTGCAGAAAGTTCCAACTCGGTTACCAGGTGGAGAAATATCACCGCTAGCAATATTTTCACTTCACTTTCCATGGCAAATAAGCTGCTAGTCAGAAAGAGAAGCCTGGTCCAGACCTTCTGGTAAACAAAGAAAGAGAACATGAGAGATGATGAGTGTAGAGGGTAGAGTGAGTACCAGGTAAGAATACCAGGTGCACTCAGAACAAAACAAAAAGTGAATTAAGTGCCACAGTTTTGTGTATGGGAGTACTCATGACTTTTGGAAAGTACTCATTTGGGCCCAGTCAGAAAAACATGGTACCGGGTGAGAAGATGCACCTGAAATCAAACAAAATAGTGTAAAATGTCATTGTTTTATGTATGAGGCTTGCTCATGGTACATTTCAATAATTTGTGCTGACTGCAGTTGTAAACTGTTTTATATTAAGCCTACATGTTGTTTGCCATTTACAAATGTTTACATATTCACAGAAATAAGGCTGTAAATTTTAAACTACTTCTATAAAAAAATACTTTCCACTTTATTTGTAATTTTACATTCCCTGCAGATTAAACATTGTTTTGCTTTTCATTAATAAATACCAATAAATATGTTACATATTACATGGGTTTTTGGGTTTGTTGTTATTTAAAAATGATATATCATTTTTGTTTATTTTTTTTATAATATATTTTATAATTTTTTATAATTATGTACCACCTCTGATTTCTTACTTCACTTTCAAGGTTTCAATTAAAGATTGTGCTTTGGAACATTTTTGCTGTAAAACTGCAATTTTTTTCTCCTTTGAGCCTCTTTGCGTTATTTACTATTATGTTATTAGCTATGCTTAATTTATAAAGATTATTTTTTGCCCTTCTGTTTACAAGTCAAGGGTTTGTGATTTTCTCTTCCTAGTAGGGCATGTTTGTGACTCCAAATTACAACACTCTTCTTCTTTCTTTGTTTTTGTGAGAAGGACAGCAGAATAAGCAGCATTGTCATATAACTGATATAAATTGTTTGTCCATTTTATTACATGGATCTGTGTGTCCTGTATAACTAAATACTTGTTCAATAATTATTACATTATAATACTTGTGAATCACGGTAATGTAATGTGGCTGTGTGACGAATGCAGGTAAGACATGCAAGTAAAAAATTTATTGCACTCCGTGTATATTGCAGTTAACTACAGCTTGAACTTAAAATTGTCTCTGGTAAAGAGTTAAATCTATCAAACAGCATCCATCAGGTCAGCCCAAAGGGAGCACACATCACTTTCACTTTTACTTGTACAAATGGATTTGTTCTGACTGTGTTGCACATTACAGCTTCAATGAAGAATTCATACATGTGAAACGTTAAACCATAATTTGCAAAGACCATAAAAAACAAATTAGCACATATCCCTTATGCTTATATGTTTATGAAATATACTGTAGGTAAGTAAGCATTTTTTGCATTTATTTTACAGTTGTTTTATGCTGCAGACACTGTAAAAGGCTGTCATTTTGATGTCCTTGGGTTTTGATTTTGTTATGTGTTTATTTTAATTCTGATGTGATACCATTTTGAATTGTTATCAGATGTCAGTATTTTATAACTGCTTGTTTTTTTGTCTTTCTCATAATGGCTTTTTGACCACAGCTTTGCTCCTTTTGACTGTGATTTTTGTTTCCTGCTTTGGCTTATCATTTGATTGTGTCGACCTTTTTGTTTTGACCTTTTTTGTATTTTGACTGCTCTTTTCCTTCAGCAATCTAATCAGCCTGCCTTTCATCCCTTTAAATACAAAACTCCTTTTTGTTGCGCTTTTAAAGACAAACATGTCTTTTCTTCATTCAAGCATAATAAAGGATAGTTTAGATAAGTTATTCATTTTTAGTTTTTCGTCATCATTTTACTGTGTGTTTATAAATTAACCTTTCTAACATACTGTTTTTGAATGTTTATGCCAGTGATTCTCAGCAATAATTTTCTTTGCAAATTTATCAAAATTGATTGTCAGATGGAATGAAATTAATGATCAAAAATGTCTTAAAGGTATATCATTTCATCAGATTTATGTTTTAACAGATATAGCAAGTAGCACAACAGTATAAGATCCTTCATTATATTTCTTTGATTTAAGTACAGTATCTGTTTTATCTATTCATGAAATTGAGAACTGAATCGGGAAATGTCTCATCGGATCTGTCACTTTGAAGAGGGGAAAAAGAAACTGCACTTGTGAAATGACACAATATTTGGACTAGATATTGGAGACCAGATGTCAGGGAAATATCTTTTGGAGCAGCATCATGCAGGTGGCCAGGGCATATAGCAACAACATTTCATAATGAGCAGTTATCAAAATATGGATCTTTGACAAGTAATACATGGATAAAAGCATGCCACACAGGGATTTACTTCCCTAGTTGTCTGATGAGCTTGCCAGCCATTTCAGACACTCTCTTAACAATGTGAATCAATTGTGTGGGCACTTACATATTTCAGAATACTAATAAAATACATTTTGGAATTTTTTCTATGAGCTATAAGTATGTAGATCCAAAATGTTTAATGGACTGCAAGAAACATTTAACATTTCTGTTGTACAATGCCATGGTGAAAAACAGAATAAAGACATTAATCATCTTTCACAGATCCTTGAAAAACTCTTCTTCCAAATATTTAGTAACTTGAAAAATCAATAAATGTATCACTTTATGGGATTATTTAAAACAAAAAACATCATCATTCTATAAGTATTTGCCTCCATCTATCAATATGCTCATTTAAAGAAAGTGTACTGTTTTATTTAACAAAAATTAATAAGAAGCATATTTCTAATATCACATGTCACTCATTATTTGCAAACAATGTTTGATTTTTCTAGACATTCAGTAACAGCAGGAATTGACAATTACTGTGCAAAAATATCTTTTTGCTATGAAGTGTGATGATTAAGCTTTATGATATATCACTCACTCTAACAACTGACTTAAATATTGTTCATTAACAATTTAATATTAAAATTTTCAAGCTCTTCTAATTTGATTAGCTGACTATATAGCCCTGCACCTGCTTCACTAATGCTAAGGCACCCAAATTGAAAGCTTGATTAGTATGCAAAGCAACTCTTGTAGGCTGAAATCCTTGCCAACATCAAAGCATTATTCCTGTTTAGTCAGTGGCCTTGGAGACCATCTACCCTTGATTGCATTTTGTCACACCATGAGGTCCTTACAAAAAAACTAAGGGTTGATTGCCATTTTTAAAACAAGCATTTTCGTGGAAAGGAGCTTTTAGGCAGCCTCTTAATTCTGTATCTGCACTTGATACTTGACTCCATATTTCTCCATTTTTTAAAATATCATTATGCAGAGGGATTAATGTCTGGCTATTTCAGCAATGTTATATTTTAACTATGTTTAGTCTAGATTAACAGCAAGTCCATCTTTGTATCCTTTTCTTTTTGACAGGTGCTTCACAATAACTTGCAGTTTCTTGAGTGCTCCTGTTTTGTAACACACAAAACATTACTTTGTCTTAGATTTATTATGCCATGGTAGTGTTTGCTCTTAGATACGATCTATAGTCCATTATTCCTTATTTATTAATAATAACATGTAGTTCCAAGCAACTGACATTCATTTTGAATTTCGACATTGAAGTATTCTCCTGTATTCCCTGTAATCAATGATATTATGGTTCTCTTTTAAGCTGTTAAATGGCTAATTATATATGTGCCCGCAGGCTGCATGTAATACATACACTTTTTAACTTATCATTTTTAGAGGTTATTTTGTTGTTCCCCTTTCTTCATCCCTTTCCTCCAGAGAAATCTGAAGTATTTTCAAGGGCATTTCAATAGCTGTAGTCAATAAGTATCAGGGATGAAGTGTTCTTACAAGAAGATGTGTCATTTTTGCATAATAGGACAAAAGAAACATGCTTATTTTAGCTATGAGCCTTTTCTTTATGGAGAGATGTTTCTTATGCTCCATTTCCACTGAATTCACCAGAGACTTGAAGTTGTTTAAAAAATAAATCACCACAGATAATCTGTTCCATGCACCATATAGACTTCTTAAAGCTAGAGTGTAAAAACAGAAAAGCCCTCAGGAAAAACAGTGCTGAAATGACAACATAATGTTCTTTCTATTTTCACTGAAATCTCCAAGTGGGCATTAATGTGTTGATGCTCTTAATAAGGAGAGCAGCTTCTGTATTGTTGGAGGTCATTCTTTAAGCCATCAAAATATCTATTAAAATATTGCAGAACGTTGACAAAAAGCGAAAGAAGATAACCCATAGATACATAGAACCCAGAAAGTAATAAAAACATATACCATTGTCTTTATACAACTTCACAATGATCTTCTTAATAGGTCTGGAATGAAGTGCAGCTTCAGAGTTGTAAGTACTACACAGTTGTAAGATATGACAAAAAAATGTCCAGGGACAATTTTACACAGCATATTAGTTTTGATTCTCTTTAAAGAAATATTTTTCTGGGTTTCCATGAAGTGTGTTTGAAACTGATCCATGTAGATTCTCACTAGAGTTTCAAAAGAGCTTTCTCTAATGGCCCCCATGTATCCGTACATTGCTGAGCCCCAATACCTATTTAATCAAGTGACTGTTCAAATGAAAAGGATGATTAGAAACTGCTTAAGTGAAACAATATTAGAAAATGGAAAAAACTGTCTTGAAGGGTAGGGTATGGTGAAAATCAGTGCTTCCTGCCAGAGTAGAGAGTTCCACTGCAGAAACTGAAAGGAAGAAGTGAAGATAAACTGTTGGAATTGAGAAAATGATGAGATGAATTGCATTAACAGCTTGTTCAGAAGCTTTTCTCACTTTCTTTTCCCAAACCTATTGGTCACTCCTTAACAAAGTGTCTTCAAAACCCACAACTCCTTCAATTGCATATTCAGTAAGACATGAACCTAAAGACTATGACTTTCGGAGGGCACAGGAAAATCCTAACGTACAGGAGATTTCAGTGGTAACTGTTGTATACCTTTCTTACTTTGCACCATTAACTTTTCCTGTTGGTTTCTGTGCTCTCTGATTTTGTTGTTTGAAAAAAATAGCTTTGACTGTTTCATGTCTTGTAATGTATGTATAAGCACTGATTATGTTGTTAATCATTTGAAGTTTGTCTCTATCTATGGCAACCTAGCAATACAGAAAGCACAGAGCATTCTAATAATGGGTTTTGTAGTAAAGGATTATAATATTGTTTTTATACTGTAATTATAAGTGCAAATTTTAGTTTCTATAAATCCACACAAAATGTTGCAGGATTTTGTAAAACGTGTGCAAATGTGGTTAGTAAAACTACAAGTAATGTCTTAAGTAGTTTTTTGATAGGGTTTTTTTCCCTATTTTTGTCAAATTAATTGCTATAAGTTACATTTATTTATTTCAAATAATGTCTGTTGTCTTGTTTAGTCAAAAATTAACATTTTCAGGACATTTCCAGTTGAGTTAGAATACAAGTTTTTCTTCAAATTCAAGGTGAATGTTTTGTACCGGTTATACAGAAAATCCAAACAGTTGTCAACTAATAATTTCCACTGATGGATGGTTTTAGCTGTGATTTCTCCACTGAAAAAAAAAAATCTATCATATTTATAAAAGTAGCTTATCTAATGGTAGGCAGCAACAATGAAATTCCACATTTGGCACTAATGGCGTTGCAGACTTCCTGCCAGGTTTACAAATGTTTGAAAGGTATCAATTAGGTGTCATGAAGCAATTATGTATACTACGGAAAAAAAGATAAAATGCATGCATGAAGAAATGCGTAATGGAAAACAAACAAGAACTTCTCTATAAATGCAGAGATTAGAAATGGTTTTCAAGCACTGTTAAATCTTTATTGTTAAACTTTCATATCAACTATTTTCTAATTCGGGGTTTTGCATTTTTCTTTTGATTTCATTTTGAAAAGCATTTAAAAATTAGTACATCAAATCTAAATAATAAATAAATAACAATAAAAAAGTAAGCAGTTCCTTGGGGAGGCAGACACCTCAATGAACACATTTTCTGAATGGTATGTAATTAAAATCATAAATATATTTCATATATAATCTTTTAAGTTTGGAAAATAAACTGTTTCCTCTAAATACTGCTTGTACCTTGTTGAAATTAAACCGGTTATTAAAATCCAGACTTTAAACTATGTATATAGCATTTTGAAGTACTGTAGAAGAATCAAAAATCAAACTGAATGCCTCATGCAAAACAGGGAAAAAAGTCATGGAAATGATAGCTGCATTAATCAGAGTCAAGTGGGAAAACAGCAACTTGACATTCTCTCTCAAGAGGAAGAGCAGCTCTCTTTTGTTAGTTATTAGTCCAAAAATAAAACTTCAGACTATTATTTCAAGAAAGTAATGAATTAAATGGAAACCTTACCATCATTTGCCTTGGAATCCTATTGATAATGGCCACATCATTGTGGGGGGCATTTAAAAAAAATCCATTTACTTCATTGTATATATAAAACAGGTTGACATTATTTTATTCTCAAAGGGGAAATTCACATGCTCCAGCACTAAAATAAAACACAAAATACACCTAGGTATAGTTAAAATCACTTCCAGTGCAATAAAAATAAACATGTATGTCCCAAACCCCCAAGCCTGAAATCTATAAAATATACACTTAATGTATACCATCTGTTTTGAAATATTCATAATACTATAAAGTAGGAGTTCTATAGGTGGATCTATTATTCAGCTGCTGCTATGTAAAATGACCCTAACAAATACTTAGCCTGATTTAATCTGACTTACAGAGCACCAGTGACAACTTGTGAATAAAGGCTAACCTGTCGTACATTTATTAGTCAGTTGCTGCTATGTAAAGACATATAAAATACTTTAGTATTACATAGCAATAAGTGACTAATAGAAATCCCATTTTCATGGCAGGGTCTCTGCCTTGTGTATGCACTTTTCTGCTCGGTTTTGCAAAATGGAGGAACCCAGCATCAAAGCAGTGCTACTGTTTCTGTGGTCTACTTTTCTCTTTTAGATTCATATCTATAATGCAGGTTTTATCAAATACACCAAAATTAATTGCATATCATTCATAAATTTAATTAACTTGATTGTAATGATTCTGTAACAATATAATTGTGCACAGAATGGCCAAACTATTCCAACTACCATGACTGCTTTAGCGTTGTTTGAAGGCATTGCAAATGGAAGAATTAGAAGAGAGCGCGTATTTACAGATGATATTTCATTGGCCACAACTCTTACAGTACCCACTATTTCATTTTGCGACTCCAGAACAGTCCATCAGCACATAGCCAGATGGCCTCCCAGCAGTTTCCAAGGCAGAGATGTATGTGCAGTCAGCGCCTGAAGATGTACTCGGCACAGCAGCATCATCACCTCCTGACCATCTCATGGGAATCAGTTTTTGTAATATTGTCTGAAACAGAATAAACGGTGGGCTGTGACTCGCCTTTTCACGTCGATTGTTATATCTGACCTTTTTTTTTTCTTACGGGCGCTGTGCGACTTTCTGAACTTGAACTTTTGAGTGTCACCACCATGCTTTTGTTTCTTACACCACTGCGTAAAACCAACAAATAGTATGTTTTTCCTTGCCTCCAGTTTGCATTTTCTTTTTTTCATGTGCCTTTTCCATTGTTTTTTAATCAAACACTGAATGAAAAGTGATATTTATATTGATTTGCATATTAAAATATGCAAAATTCTGGGTGGAGTTGGGATTGGATTATTGGCACATGCACGTGCGTTAAATTTCACGTACATTGGGATTTGCAAAAGGGGAAGTGTGTGGAACTTGGCATAAGTGCAGATTTATGCATCTGGATTATTTTCTGCATACGCACATTTCCACTTTTGTTCTTACACCATGTTTTAGTGTGAATTCTATACATGGTGTTATACACAAGGCCCCTAATATCCACCACACAACCTGGCCATTAATTCCATGTGCCTTTGGTTTTTCTGTGTGAAGAAATCATTTCTAACATCCATCCATCCATCCATTATCCAACCCGCTATATCCTAACACATTTCTGCAAAATCTGCCCTTAACAAGTTTCCAATGATGTCCTTGTGTTCTTGTTGAAAAAATTATTTTAAAGTACTGTATATGCTCACATATTAGTCGGGTCTTGAAACCCAAAAAATCGATCATAAAATCAGACCCCGACTTATAAGCCTGTTCAAAAATGTGACACTTAATTTTTTTTTTTTTTACATTTTCTTGAATCTTCTCCTTCAATCTTGCATCAGTTTCTCAGATGCATCGAATTTTGTTGCAGCAGCGCAGTTACCAATTTCTTTTGCTACATCAACGACATTTAATTTAAAAACAGCCTCATATTTTCTTCTGATCTAACGCTCCATCGTAGATAAGGGATGCTCTTATGATAAAGGTGTATGAGGGTGTAAGATACAAAAAACACAAATCAATGCAAACGTTGCTTTGGAATAGTTTGGATATTACCTTGTGGTCACATAGGCACAATAGAGAGAGAGAGTGCGAGTGAGAGAATGAGCAAGAGAGAGAGAGGTTAGGAGCACGCACTGATACAGTGCATTGCCGCACCCACATACAAAAAAAGGCAGTGTGCTCCGTGGTTACTCTCTCAGGTGGGCATTAGAATATCATAATCCCTTGTACCAATAGCATGAGTTTTCCGCATTCAAATTATACGGCCGACATTATAAAATACCAGCAATTATGCTCTAAAATCGATTCCCAGCTTATCCACAGGAGAACCTATCCGCGAGTATATACGGTAATAGCTAGAATCCACTGTACTAAATAAACTTAATAATATTGAACACTTCAATTATGTCACCACTTAATCTCTGTTTACTTAAACTGAAAAGCTTCCACTCCATCAATCTCTCCTCATCTGCCAATCTTCCCTGCAAGTGTTTAAAAAGGAAAAAACAAATAACTATTAGTATTTTCATTTGAAAGGTACATTAGCTGACCATAATGAAATTATAAGTACTGTCACTGGATGGCATCTGCACAGAAATTGGAAACAAAAAAGACATTTCAGCTGCACCTGGTGTCTGTATGTGAAAGAATGGAACGTGCCAGTTTCATTGCACTGCTTTTTTACAAGGTTAATGTGTGTACCAAAACTGGAACCCTGTAATGAACAATGATACCAATTTTTTAAATTATTGCTAATGTTTGACTATTTGTTGTATTTTGTTTTGTGATTATCATTTTGTCTGTGTTTTTCGTTATTTAGTTATTTGCTGCATGGTGATGCACTGATTAGCATTGCTACCTCACATGCTCAGATCCCATTTTTGGTCATAATAATCAGGCTAGCCTAGTTGGTATATGCCTCCGTAATCCTCAGGGAAAATGAAAACACCATTACACCATTGTGAGCCACTCAAAACAAGTTCAATTCATCCTTCGTGAATTAAGCAGAGTTTATTCCTCTTTGGTCTCCCTAATAAATCTCTTCATAAGCTTCAGTTAGTCCAGAATTCTGCAGCACGTATCATCTCTCGAACCTCATCTATTCACCATATTACTCCACTTTTGCAGCAGCTTCATTGGCTTCCAATCAAGTTTCGAACTGATTTTAAGATTCTGCTATTAACATTTAAGGCCATTCATAACCTCGCCCCTCCATATCTGTCTGACCTTCTTCATGTTGCCATTCCATCCCGTAACCTTAGGTCCTCTTCCTCCACCCATCTGACCGTCCCTCCTGCCCGTCTAACCACCATGGGGAGCAGAGCTTTCAGCCGTTCTGCTCCGAAGCTCTGGAATAACTGTGAAAACTCTTATTGAATACCTCTTTCCTGAGCACTTTGCACCTTTCAAAGATAACAGTTAAAATTTTTATATTTAATATTTCCTATAAAACCTAAGTAAGAAACAAATTACACAGTAATACTGCTCTAAGAAAGGCTCAGGAAACATCAAAAATATATTGCCTTCTTAAAGTTCATGTACATTAGCATTTTACTATTTCTATGAAAAGGTGAAAAACACTTAACTCACTCAGATAAAACTGAAGCCTTACTATGTTATACCTAATGAAGTTATCACCTTAATTGACCAGTCTCTCTTTTTAAAAACTGCTTCTTTGCAGTCTAGGCTAATATACAAGCTGTGTAATTCTATGACATTATTATATGCAAAAAGGATACAGATTACAGAGATCAATGGTAAGTCTGTAATTCTGTTTTCTTATAAAAGTTGCAGAGATAATTCAAATAAAAAAATAAACTCCATAGCTGATACCCTGTGCCTCACTATAAAGTATCTCAGACTTTATCTTTATCTTGTATCCTGGTGGTCCTAGCTTACAATCTTCCTAACAATAGGGGTTCAAGTTTACTATCACTGCTAGGTTTTCTCTGGTGCGTCCTTTAAGTAGAGAATCCTGAACACCCAAAGTTTCTCATTATACATTTTGCACAGCTTAAATATAAATGTTGTATTATTTAAACTAGTCACCGTGCTTCAACATGTCCTTCTACTCTTTAAAGAGTAACAAATGTGGACCATAATTTATACCGTTCAGACAGATATCAAACAAAGGAACTAATCAGCTAAATGTATAAGCTGAACTAGGAAAATTAACAAACATTTTAATTAAAATATTGGAAACATTACACTGTTTCTCCTAAGCAGTATTAATATGAATTGCCATTTAAATCCCCTCTCATTTGTTTTGTTTTTCTGTTCTCTGTGCTGATAATTAAGTTTAGAGTCTGCTTTCAACGAAGCTCATTGACTCCATGTTATTGATACAGTTACTTGTGCTCAGGGGAGTTTAACAATAAAAATAAATCTTTATATACAGGTAGCAACTACAGAGAATTGGTGAGTTAGCTACCTCATGTCTTAATATACAACTTGATATATAACATAAATTAGTTTCAAGTCTCAAATGATGCAAACAATAAAGCACATGGTGGCAAACTGTACTTAAACTATCAACTGTACCAATGATTTCAGCCAAATTACGTGCATTGTATTTTGTCTGACAAACCACTGACCACAAGATCATATGAAGCAATGCAATTTTGCGCTAAATAGGGAAAAGTTATAGCATCTAAGCAGCAATATCTTTGCCAGAGGGAAGTTTCATTCTTAGCGGAATAATTAATTAAGCAGAAATTGGTTTTGGAACTGAACTGAGTAAAATAGATTTTTTGTGCATCCATAGGACTGTCATACAGCCTTTTGGGGAACTGCATTCATTAGTCGCACACTGTATAAAAAAAGTAAGTGTTTTGTATACTGCATATTGGTATTTATATAAATCAAGAAAAAAATGTGTGGCAAGAAGTGGATGTGTGATTCTGGATCTTCATGGCAAAGGGCGGTGAAATGTGAGCACAGACAAGCCACTCAAAAGCTGTCTGCTGGCTTTTCTTAATCAACTGTTGACCTCCAGGGTCTTTTTTTCTAGTTGGCTTCATTTAAACTATAATGTATTCAAATGATGTGTACTGGGAAGTGGTCTTGTCATCTCTAAACAAAAAAAAAAACACAGACAAGTGCTTTTGTTATTTAGGTCAATAACGCCAATTACTTCATTTTTTTTTTTTTTGCTTTTTTGCCTTATTTTCTACTGCCACGTATAACATAGAAAAAATGATGTTGTACTTTGTTAATTTTGCATGTATTTTATTTCTCCCATTTTCTTGTTTGCTCTGAAGTTTTTTATTTGTGCCTGATCATATATTTTTACTTTCCTTATTTTTTTTCTGTTTATCAGTGTCATCACTGTGGGCATGTTCATATGGATAGATGGATGTAACCTTATGCTAAGTTTCCATTTAAATGTTGTTTATGTTCATTTTGAAGTATATATTGTGATAATTGTTTTTATGTAACCTTTTTAAAACATTGTTATGTTTGTAGGGCCCCGTTTTGGGCCAAGACAGGCCTAGAAGCTGCCCAAGGGGTGAGGCTTGTCTTTGAGTTCCAAACCTGGGGCCTTATGTAGAAAATTTGCTTACACTCCGAAATATGCATAAGAGAAAGCCTTGCACATAAGTCGAGATTTATAAAATATGAATTTGATGAGGAATTTGGATTAAAGTTATGGCACATTTCATAAGTCCTACACTATTTTGGTCTTGGCATTTTAGTGAGTCCAGATGACAGGATAATTAAGTGAACGGAAATTCTAATTTCACTGCACATTTCCATCAGTCACATTCAGATGTTCTTGAACTAGTTATATCACAGTTTATTGACATGTTCTCCCAATGCAGCTGCCTTCAGTGTCTTCAGGCTTAATGATAATTGCCTACTTTGGCTATAAAAAGGGTATGCTATGTGTTGAAAGACAACTGGTAATGGCAACATTAGCTCTTTTAAAGGACATTGCCAGTCTCAGGCTAAAGTGAGTTTTCAAAGATCACAATGAATATTTGGCTCATAATGATGATGTCTGGCTTATTAGTCAATTCTGACTTCCAGAAGTCATCCTTTGTGTGCCCCTGTTGGCCTCACCAACACCTTTTCCAGTTCAATAAGAATGTTCTTAATATGTTACAATTCTGCATATATAGCCTGTGTTATTTTATGCTGTGCACTGGTGGCAAACTGCTATTGCTCTCTTCACTCAGCTGCTTCCATTCATGGTTTTTTTTTCTTTTATTTGTGACTTTTGCAAAGAGACCAGCAAAAACAATGTTTTTGCACTTCTCCACTTCAGTCAGTTACACCTCAATTTCACATTCACATAAGACAAGTTTTGTTTTCTGTCTTTGTTTCCTCAATTCTTCCATGGGTTGTAGTAAAGAGGTTGCTCGAGAACATAGGCAAATTGATATGCTGACTAGATAATGAATATTAAAATAAAAAGGGGCTGTACCACAATATATGGTTACTGACAAGCAGTGACGGGAAGTGGCTAAAACCATGCATAGGTTTATGTTATTTTGAGATTTATAATGGAAAATGCTGTGGCACTTGACATACTGTAGGTATATTTTTATAAAATTTTTTGTGCATTTTGAGTGTTAGAAAAAATTGAATGTGGAATCTAAGAAAGGTTTTATAAGGGAAGCCCTAAGTGTCTTATCTCCTTCTTTTTGCATTATTTGATTTGGTTTTGGTATTTGGACCGTTTAGTGCTCACTTCTTTGTATGTTAGTATTCAGCTTTGTTGTTTAGTTTTTGAGTTAGGATTTTGGATTTGTTTCATTGTTTTAGAATTTGGGTTTTTCTATTTTTTAACCTTTTGAATTTTGGGTTAAAATATTTTTGCCTTTTTTGTAATTTGCCTATTTAATTTTTTTGAAATTATATTTATTCTGCATTCTCACAAATCACAAAGAAAAATGAAAGTCACACCACCGTACCCACACAAGTCTAACAAAGCTAAAGTATAATCCTCAACAAGCTATCTAGTTCCTAACTTAGTTTGCAAGCTTACAAACTGCATAGGTCCAATACTGTGGAAAAGGACTTAGAGTGAATAATATCCACAAAGGCTGGAAGAAAAAGCTATAAAACATTTCACCCATGAAAACAAAAGTGGTCCTTTAACATTTAAAGATTTATTCAGAATGCATGAAATAGTAAAGAAAAGCACAAACTGAAGAAAAGAAAAAATAAAGATAACATACAGCGAACAAATTCAAAATCCAAAAACAGTACCTTTTAACAAAATTCAGATGTTGATAAACCAGGGAATGCAATTACAAATAAATTTAAAAGGAAAAGAACAGAAAATATATGCAATTGCAAAGCAGTCATTTGTTCTAAGTAGCACTGGAGGCCACATGCACTTGGCTTAAAATAATGTATAGTTTTACATCATTTAAAGGACTATTAAATATACTACAATCATAACACAATAATAATAAATAAAAGAATTTTCATAATAAAATAATTCCTGATAAAATACATAATAAAATAAAATAAAATGTAAAGACATCTAAGCCAGGGACAGAGCCCTGGCTAAACCATAACAGTATTGTTTATACTTTTCCATCTTCTCTTTTTTTGGCTCTGTATTAAGTTAATCAGTTTTTATTTCTGGTTTTTATTTTGCTTGTAATTATAGCATCAAAGAAATAAATATTTCAAATACAGTTCCTGAGTGACCAGGGTCTTACTGTGATGGTTTCCTTCTCCCTTTTTTCTGGTGCCAGATATAACAGCGTCTATTTTTCCTGCCTGTTTTTTTTAAGTAGCTAGTGTAGGGACAGGTGAGTGTAGCAAATCACTGTGGATTCATCCTTAAGGCTGTCATTATTACATCATTTGTACAGCTGGTAATAGAGTTTATCAATTTCTTTTTGCACCACCTTCAGTTTTTATAATTTATTTCCCTTCAACTTTTTTTGCCAACTCACTAGAACTTTTTTTGCATTATTAGTATTTTTCTATTGTTTTTGTACATTTTGAACTTGCTGGTTTGGACAGTTATAGAGTTCTCCCATCAAAATTAGGGGGTACTACCCAAATGAGCAAAGGCTAGAGACACTGTGTCAGGAAAGAAACCCCTACTACTAGACATATAAGATATACAAGATTGCTACAGGCACTGAACTGAAAAAGATGCACCTACAGGGAATGAGTGCCCTGTAAGGAATGATTGAGCATGTATCTGAGAGTCAGAGTGCTGGTGGCACTATCTTAAAATAAACTCTCCCTGCTGGGTAACATTCTCTGGGAAAGTTGAACCATGCGATAGGAAAGGCATGATTGCCAAGATGCTGAACAGAAGAAGGGGTATGGTCTGTAAGAAGCAATGACACATGAGTAGTGGTAGCTGTGACAGCAGAATCTTATCTGGACTGCACAGCTGAATGAATAAGTGCCTTTTTATTTTAGCCTTTTCTGGAACTGAGAACAGTTTGTTTTCTTTTGTAAAAGTAGTCACCAACTTTAATTCATTTAAACAGCAAATGCATTGCTGGTGTTGGAATCATTTTACCTTATGTTTATTGTACACAAAAGGACAACAGGCGAACCCACATTATGAAGAAAGTATTTTTTGCATATTGTGTAGTAGCTATGCAGACCAGGAGGGGTGAATAAAGGATTTAGTTAGAAAGAGAAACAGAAATACAATCAGAAGGGAGCTAAATGGCAGATTCTTTAACTTAAATATATGTGTCCCTTTACTGCACACCGGTCACCCTGGAAATGTAATCTTTTTGTTCCTTTTTATTTTTCTTTCTTGTATTTTTTTTTCTTTTGTATAAGACATTGTAATGAAAAAGACAAGGATCAACCATGGATATACATCCTGTAAATAAAATTCTGTTTGAATTATGAGTGGTGGTTTAAGATTCTTCAATTCAAGTAAAATAAAATGACTGATTGAGCAGTGTAGCATAAAATATCACAATACATTTTTCATAATATAATGTTATCCCAGCTGTAAATAATAATGGCATTAGAGAATTTCAAGTAACTTCAAACCACAATTATCTAACAAATAAACAATTATCTGAGTGTAGGGCCTTCCCAAAACATATGACCTAGTGAAGCAGGTGGTTGATGACATTATTGGAAGAGTGTGATGAACATTTGTTAACAGAATTACAAAATGCTTTGCAGAGAATGATATATATATATATATATATATATATATATATATATATATATATACAGTATTTTCAATAACTGAATTCAGTTCATCATTTTAGATTCTAAATGGTAAAGTCTTGTCTTAGATAATCAAATAGTATATTCTTTGAAATAAAGTGGTAGATTCTGAAAGTGCTGTCTATATCTTTATTTAGATGATAGGCATAAGGTTATTAAGTAAAATTTACTAGTAATAAAATAGTGTATTATTGAAATATTTCATTTAAGGTTAGCTATTCAAAGGATACATATATATTTACAGTATAAAACAGAAGTTTGTATAAATGTCTAGATACCAAGTGACTTCCATGAATTAAATAACTTATACTGTATGAACTGAACAATACAATAAAACTTTAGCAGATAATGATGCAAATGCAAATATACAGTATAACACCACTTAATTCTGCAAGGAACTAGAAATCCATGCTTGTTAAGCTAACAGTAAAATAAGTTTTGAACATCAAACATACAGTAATTAAAATATAACACTATGAATGTACCGAATACAAAAAAATGAAGGTGTGTACTTAGTGATAAACTGTAATTTCACAACTGATACTCCAAGATAGTGGTGTCATTATTATAACAATGAACAGCAGAGCAGGTTAAACGTTTTTAACAAGAGGAGGGCTTCTGTATTTGGACTTCACAACAGAGTCTCACAAAACAACCTTGGAAGAGAGTACTAGGAAATAAGATCTATAAATCTTAATGAGTATTTACCAAGAACTGATAAATGAAGTTTTAGAACAACAATAGGACTGGTTACAGAAGATTTCAGTTGTCTAATCTGGTTATGTGCTGTAGGCACAGACTTGCTTTGGAGTAAAAAACTTTGTATGTTAGTAACAATCTTCAAGATGGTTCAATTCTAGATGAGGACCAATATACATGGGCCATTGAAGGGGTAATTTGGTCAGTGCAGTTAGTTCTACTTCAGTATCAGAACTCGTTCAGAAAAGTCAGAGTTCACACTATCTGCAAGCTATGAAGATGATTAAAAAGGTTTTGACTGTAATAGAAATGCAATAATTAAAACTCTGGGTTTTGTCAAGTAAATCTTCAAAGCTAGTCATGGGCAAACTTGTGTTTTTGTGAAGAAAAGTTATAATTAAGATTCAGACTGAATGATACCTAATGGTGACCAACCCTGGACAACAGCAAGCAATGTTAAAAATGTCCATGTGAACAAAAAATATCTCAAGTACTTATACAATACACATGTTTGTTATTCATATTCTCAGAAAATGCAAAGTTCAAGCATTTTTTGCTAAAATACTATTAATACTTGCTTCTAGAAAACTCTGCTTAAAAGGTAAATAGGAAAGACACATTGCACATAATACTGTGCAAAGGTTAAGTAAAGTCATCAGCATAGAAACTGAAGATTGTTTGACAAATCAAGAATTCAAGTCATTAAAATGTGACCAGTTGCAAGATAATGACGTATGCATCAACAGAAACTTGGAGTAGCATGTTCTTGTCAGTTACGCATAATTCAGTAGGTGTTTCTTAAGAGTTTTACTATCACATGTGTCTAAAACATCAGTGGGAAGAATGAGTAGCAGAGTGGAGGGAGTGCCACCATCTGTAGTAAGGAGCAGATTCAGTTCTCCAATTAAGTTAGAATCCAGACTGTTAAGATTCAGTCATTTGCTAGATGTTGAATATGCTAAGGATAAACTTTGTGTCCTGGAGAAATGAGAGAGCAGAAGCAACTAGGCTTTGCTTTGATATTCAGGTAAAATACTGAAAAGTATGAAGTCAGAAGGAACTGAGCTAATCTAGCAGAAAGATTGAAAATGTACCTAATATAACATACTGTATAAAAAAAAACATGAGTAAAAAAATTGAGAGAATCCAGTGAATGATGTGTTAGGCCTAAAATGAGAAAGTCAGTGACATCAGTTAGAGAAGATCAGGAGGTAAGTGGAAAAAAGTGCAAGTACTGCTGAAGGAGAGCAAGGAATTGGAAACGAATTGAGCACATAGCACTGACCTTAAATTGAACGAAAAGAATACTAGCACAGGTTTGTATTAGTTTGTATTGTTTCTGGTTAACACTTTCAAGACAGGTGTCTACACTGTCACACACGTGCATATGGGAGGCAGCTTAAAGGCTCAAAAGACGGAAATTCCTCGCCAAACCAGGGGATGGCAGAGTTCGCTAAACCTTACTTTGACAGACTGATCACAGGAATTTCCGTTTTTGTCCGATGACATCACTTACAGGTCCGGGCCAAAGATGTCACTTCCGGCCCTGTCCCCGAGGACATCACTTCTGGTTCCTATCTGATGAAATCATTTCCCACTATAAAACCACTATATTTACCTGTTTACTTTGTTCTTGTTAGGGACTGAAACGTGTCATTGAACCACAACTTTTTGCTTCATTTGGCAGCCAAATTCAAGTATACGGGCGGCTGCCCCCAAACCTCTTTCCGTGTTGTGTGGATCTTATTACAACACATAAAGAATTGAAGGCTAACTGGCAAGAAAAATCATCTAGAATGAAGCGCCTTTTATTTTCATTACAGCATGGTGTCAAATACCGGCAGCCGCTCTTGTCAAAAGAAATCCAGTGGCAGAGATGTGTTGTGTATTATTAATGACTCGTATTCTGCGCTGTCGGAAGAAAGTAACAATGAGAGTGCTGCTGAAGAACTGTTTTGTTGGTTTTATGTTTTTCACAATCTGGGCAATAAAAATGAGTTTGACGAAACAAACTAATTAAGCCTCCAAAGAGTTAAAGAATCGTTTTGATAGTTTGGCACAAACTACTAGAATTGACATACCCCTTCCTAAATACTCCCATCCACTTTAAATAATTGCCTCTAGTCCGGGAAACTGTGGATCAAGAAATAACAATGTCACTGTAATTTATTTACTCTAAAGCCTTAAATGTTTAGTTTTCAAAGTTCAGTAGTGTACAAGTAGCAGAGGACCAGATTGGGGAAGTCCACAAGTGTTGAGAAGATAGAGAATGAATCAAAATAAAGAGGTGCAGAAGTGCAGTAAGCATACATGTTGAAGTTACCAAGAATTGGAGCATAATGGTATTGGGGAAAACAATTGTGTTTTTTTACAATTTGTTAAATAGGACCCATTAATTTGTGTTAGGAATATAGGGTTATTTAGATAAGACGCTATCTTTTAAGTGAATACGTTATGTAAATAGGACTACAGAGCTTATAAGGGAAGGTTAGACCTCTTATATCATTGAAAGATGCTGAGAAATTAGTTCACGCTTTTGTTTTCAGTCGACTAGATTACTGTAACACACTCCTCTCAGGACTACCCAAAAAAGACATAAATCGTTTGCAACTAGTGCAGAATGCAGCTGCTAATTCTAACTAGAAAAAGAAAATTCGAGCACATTTCTCCAGTTTTGATGTCACTACACTGGTTACCTGTGTCATTCAAAATTAACTTTAAAATACTGCTTATGGTTTATAAAATCTTAAATAATCTCGCTCCATCTTATATATCAGAATGTCTGACACCTTATATTCCAAATCGTAACCTTAGATCCTCAAATGAGTGTCTGCGTAGAATTCCAAGAGCTAAACTTAAAAGAAGTGGTGAGGCAGCCTTCTGCTGTTATGCACCTAAAATCTGGAATAGCCTGCCAATAGGAATTTGCCAGGCTAATACAGTGGAGCACTTTAAAAAATAGCTAAAAACACATTACTTTAACATGTCTTTCTCATAACTTCACTTTAATTTAATCCTGATACTCTGTATATTCAATTAATTATCATAACTATTCATGGTGGCTCTAAAATCCATCCTAACCCCTACTCTCTCTTCTGTTTCTTTTCCCGGTTTTCTGTGGTGGTGACCTGCGCCACCACCACCCAATCAAAGCACCATGATGTTCCTACATTGATGGATTAAAAGCCAGAAGTCTACATGACCATCATCATCAAGTCCTTCAATGAGAACCCTAAATACAAAGAGGACTGTTCATTTATGTTAGGTAGAATGCCCAGAGGGGGCTGGGTGGTCTCATGGTCTGGAACCCCTGCAGATTTTTTTTTTTTTCTCCAGCCATCTGGAGTTTTTTTGTTTTTTCTGTCCTCCCTGGCCATCGGACCATACTCTTATTCTATGTTAATTAGTGTTGTCTTATTTTAATTCTTACTTTGTCTTTTTTTCTCTTTTCTTCATCATGTAAAGCACTTTGAGCTACATTATTTGTATGAACATGTGCTATGGGAAAAGCGCTATATAAATGTAATGAATTATTATTATTATTATATAAATAAATGTTGTTGTTGTTAGCATTATTTTAAAAAAATGTGTTTTAAACAAGAGTGTATCAGGCAAATGCTTTTTTGAACAGAAGGTCTGATCAACAAGCATATGACATTGAGCTCATAGGAATAAGTAAGTGTTTTTCAATAGGATTAGGGATGTATGCAAATAGGCTGAAGGATTTTGGGAGATATGCAAATGTAAAAGCAAATCCTAATATAGTATTATAACTATTATATTGTATAAGATATAATTTCAGATAAATTAACCAGTGTTTGTGTTTATAAGCAGGTATGAAATAAGTGCTTGGGACCTTTCACTCAACATGTTATTGTAATTGGCTAAAAGTACTTTCAATGCCAAGTAACAAGACCATTGGAAATTATCAGTTGTCTAATTTTAGCAGATGCAGCTATTTGGAAGCACTTCTTGACATTATTGTCAGGCTAGTCACAATAGCATCCCAACATTCACAAAAATCACAAGTGGCATAAGATGACTTTAAAATAAACCCTCAGCAGCATTAAGAAGATAAAAACTACAGCAGCTAAAAAGGCAAAAAAAAACAAACTATTTGATAAGAAACTTGCTGCATGGACTTTGATTTGAGTCATTCAGGCTGTATATTTTCTTCTATTTTAACTTCTAATGTTTAATATGCCTTGTTTCTCCTGAAATAAATATAGGGTTTACACATTAAGTAAAGTATTATCTCATTGAAACTAACTTGTGTTTACTGTAACACTAGCAATCAGTGAGGAGTTGAAGGTTCAATAGGATGAGTGATCAAGATACTTATCCCAGTCATAAGAGGTCAGTAGGTTCTGTAGGTTGAGCACTTCAGACGCTAATCCAAGTCCTTCAGGTCTATTAATTTAACAGAGGGATTCTTGTTCGGTTTCAGTTCTGTCAGGGGTGGAAAACCAGGAACAAATTATGAGTTGGAAGTGTGTAGCCTGCCCTTGTTAGGGTATTCACAGGTACAGCCCTTACAATGGTGGAATACTGGGTGCAACAGTAGTCTCAGTACAATGCTACCTGTCATTGTTAAGGCATTCAGAGGTTAAGTATTAAGTCATTTTAAAGGTGGAAAACTGCAAGCAGGAGTGGTCCCGAATGCATGTAGCATGCTCTGTATTAAGGATACCAGGGGTAAGTATTGCAGAGTTCACATATAAAACAAGATTAGTAAGCTTAGGAACGTTATTTAGGCATTTCTTTTTGTTAATAAAAATAAAAAAAACTGTTGAAGCTAAAGTGTCTTTCATGGACACTTTAATCATAACACAATAATCAAAGTTGGTTCATAATAAAAAAATACATTTAGTGAAGAGAAAATTGACAGATAGCTACAAGGGCAACAAAGAGAGCACCTAAATATTTCAAGACAGCAATAAAATATTTGGGTTGAGAAGAAATGTTGAAATTGATCTAATTTGAATAATACATCTTTATAATGTAGTATTCATTGTGCAATTGATTGAATTATGCCAAATTTATCAAATTAGTAAATGTAAAAAAGTAAATTGTAAATGACAATATAATGTGCTACTGTGGTTTTCCTCCCATATTCTAAAAGATGTCTATGTTAGGTTAATTGGAAACTTTAAAATAAATCTGTGTAAGTGTATACGTTAGTGGGTTCACCTGTTTAGGAATGCTCCAGGCCTTGTGCCCAACTCTACTGAGCCATAACCCTATGTCCATGAATAGAATGAAGGGGGGGTTGAAATTTTACAATACTATATTTTATTGTTACAAATCACCAGTTTATTGTCTTTAGTGAGTTATAAAATAAAAGTCATAATCATGGGAAGTCATTTCTGACATACAGCATAAATATGAGACATGTTGAACTTTAGTTTTATTGTTTGTTTCTATTCCAACACTTCCTACATTTAATTACAGTACATATCTATATATAGGACATATTATGTCTGATTTGTACCATAATTGTGGCAGAGTAGCTAAGTAGGTTGCCTTGTTGCTGTAGGACATACATCCCGAGGTATCTCCTACATGAGATTTGTTTTCATTTGAGTGTTTGTCTCTAACCAGCTATGAACTGGCCTTCAACTGACTTTTTTTGTTCTGCCCACTAATATTATCATAAACAACAGCTTCATAAAAACAGCCCTAAACAAGGAAAAAGTAGGGAAATAAAAAGAATTAGTAGAGTTAAATTACTTTGAGAAGATCGGCATGAACAATGTCCCCAGAGTTCAATATTTTGTGAACCTAGATGAATGGTGATTTGTTCATTTTAGCCATCCATCCATCACCTTTATACAATATGCGTTACTTCACTTTGTTTTGCATGAATAAAAGGTTGGTTTAAATCTTGCCTTGATCATGGCAAAGTATCAAAAACATTTTTTTGTTTATTAAACCAAAGATAAATGTGTATTATGTTAACACTGCTTGGCCTAGATAATTGCATTCATTAGCAAAGTAAAGTGTGCATGAATCTATTGTAAAGCCTACATCTATTTAAATTCTTTGAAGAGGAAAGGGCAAATACCAAGCATTATTATAGTATGTGAGAACTACTCACATACTAACTTAATTAAATGTGCTGTGACCATTCATATCAAAAATCATTATAAAATTTAAGGTGAAAGGTTCACCAACATGTAAGCATAATTTGTCCTTTTTATATTGCCAGATGTAGATATCTGATTTATTAATTGAATGTTTTGGTAAACATATATGAATTCCACAAGAAGCCTTGATATTTACACTGCTGATATAGGTACTATAGCAGTAACATTGTGTTTCGTTTTTATTTTTCAGAATGAAGTTAACTTCCAGCTATATTCTTCTGTTTTACAGATCTACATTATGCATCACTTGCTTGAGTCATATACAAAGTAGGAAAACGTACTGCATGTTGACTTATAGTCCATCGAGCATGTAATTGTAGGCATGCAACTTTCTTATTTATGACCATTACTGAGACAGAAAGAGAAACTGTTCCAGCAAAAATAAATCATTTTACTTGTAGTGCTGAATGCTTCAGTAGAGAGGGATTTATATGCAGTAGTGCTGCATCATGCAATGTACTATAATGGTCAGACCATTTAATGCTAAAATCGTATATTTCCATTTATGCAGTTTCCTTGTTAGAGAAATTTTCAAATTATCATATACAGTAGCAAACTCCTCTTCATGGCAAAACATTCAGAGTGATCACCCACCTATCCAACAATCAAGAGCACTACATTCAAAGGCAGAGCGGAAGAGAGGTTAGTCAGATTGCATTTTTTCAAACATTTTGAGAGGGTATTTAAATAACTGTGGGCAGTTTGAACTTGGTAAAAGTACATGTTATGTTATTTACAGGTAAATAGATTTGTCTGCACAATGCTGTTGACCAGAAATGGACTCTACAAAGAGGAGATGCTAGAAACAGTGGAGTTCAGTAAAAAAAACCTGCATCTCCAGTGCAGACTGATGTATATTTCGACTTAATCTTATCCAAATAGAATGTGCATTTGATGGTACACAGAAAGAATATCTGAAGAGCCCATTGTATAATGTACTTAAAAAATGTGTGCCCATATATAACCTGCTTCCCAAAAACATAATTGGCCTATGGAATCCTAGCTTAATTTACATTACATATGAGAGGGTTCTAGAATCTTGTGCGACCAGATCACACTCTGCTTTCATTTGCAAGGAATTCTCTCAATTGTGCTTTCTGAAGAGTTGGAAGAAAGTAAGATAGGAATGTTGGTATTTTCAGTTTATTAAATGGGCAACTTACTCCACAAGAATGTCAGGTAAATTGCATTGTAAACTAATTGCCATCGCAGGGGTTTTGGCAAAAGATTTTTATTACCATTTTCTGATTAGTTTGTTCATGTGTGCCTTGCAGTTTGTTTAAAAAGAAATAAATAAATTAAACTGCATATGAGATTTGCATATTTTAAGTTTTCTTTGGTTATTTAGGTTTGATTGGGAGAAATCTTGAAAAGGTGCTTTGGTATAACATTTAGCTTTGTTGGATTTAAATTCTGGCCAGAAAACTTGAAAGACTGTCTTTATATGTTTTCTCCAGGTATAGTAAGCAGTAAAAATAATGAATTTTTTGGTAATCAATACATCCTTGTGATTAGTGGTTTAAATACAGTAGCTTTGCAGGCTATGTGTGCATTATGTTTTATTCTAATTTGCCTTAAATCCTGTTCTGCTTTACCCAAAACAATATAAAAGGGTTCAAGTACAGCAGAATGAGCAGCTTGCCTAAAACCACCAATTTACACTGACCACTGTTTCAAGCAATTAAACTTGTATTAAGCATTAAACTGCCATTTTTCTATAATGGTTTATGGTTTTTGACATTTTGTTTCTTGTTTTAAGATATTTTGAATATTTAGAAGGATTTAGCATTCTATGAATAAATAGAACTAATCCTCCTAAGCCCCCTGCAAGATTCATCATTCACTTTGGTTTTCTCTCACTTTCCAAAGATATGCATGTTAAGTTAATGTTCAACTCTAATTTCATTCTATATAACTGTGGGTGTAAGTTAAAGCTGTTTCCTACTTTGTACCCGCTGGACACCTGCTGCTGTGTTGATATATGAAAATAAGCATTTTCTGTGTCCAGAAAGTAGTATCTGAAAGATAGAAATGATTCATTGGCACAGAGAGATTGCAGTTTACCACCTCTAGAGAAGTTTGGTAATGGCAGAAAATAAAGGATTAATTAATACAAAATAACAAACTGTAACATTCTTAGACCTATTTATCCAGATTTCTTGTCCCTGTTACTCCTAAAACAATTCACAGGGGTCCCCATATGGAGCACAGCCACCAAATAACATAACCCTTTGATGGTCTGTAATATTCTAGCATCTCTACATCCTAAGGCAGTATTAAAGGGCTCAGACACTGTGGCTGTACCCGTATTGCCTACCTTTGTCATTAGGCTGCAAGTCCCCAGATGTGTGGCAGCATCTATTGCATCATAGGAGTATTTAAAACGTACTGTATGTCAGACTCTGTTGAGGCTTTGAATGTACCTATTTGTGGTGTTTGGAACCACCAACCTTGTCCCTCTGCTCTCTTTCTCATTCTCACTCTCTCATGCTGTAGAATGTATTTTTTTTTCAAGCCAGAAAACCATGCATTGGATTCAGACCACTTTTTATATACAATTTATGTAGCCAATTTTTCACAGCAATCAAATGTCTGATAACCTTAGAAATAACTATAGAAATGTCTAAAGTTGGTTTTAGAGATATCTAGTGATTATATGTATATAATTGAAATTTTATCATTCTGTATGAAATTACATAGCCTAAGGGGGATAGATAAATATCAAATGAAACGGGAGCAAAAACAGAACTTAGGGACAGTGCACATTACAAAATAAGGAATGTGACAAAGTTATGGTTGTCTGTGGTGAACTCAAAAATAATGAAATGTTTGTTTAAACAGACATAAACTTTATACAGTAAACATGATACTGGTGCCATTTCAGTAGGATGCCAAAATGTCATGTCATAAGTAGCACTTTGATCAATCAAGAAAACATGAACAGAGGGTGAATTATTATGTCATCTAACAATAAATCACTTAATATTTACATTAAAAAACATTTGAGTTTAATGACAGTTACAAGATGCAAAATAGTCAGAATCATATATTTTTTATACAAAAGTGACAACAGTTAACATCAAATACTAGTACATTTAATAAAATATGAGTGTGAAAGAGTGGAAAACAATTGAATCAGGGAGATAGACTATACATCAAAAAGGGATGTTATTTAAATGTTTTCAGCTGTTTTGGACTGAGCAGTGAAAACTGCCAGTTTAAGAGACAGTCAATTTCCAATGTTTGGTATTTTCAATATCTGTAATACTATATTTAACACGAGAATCCCTGAAACCTACAAAAAAAGTCATAATTCCAGGCCACCTTAAATTCCCTAGCACCTCTTCTCATCAGCATCTTTTGTTTTGCAAATGTGTCGATCAGCACAAGCAGCCTGTTATCTCATCCCCCCCACCGATGCAGCTCAAGTCAGACAAAAAGTTCTCCCAGCTCATGTCTGATTATCTGGGTTGAGGTTCCTGGAGTTGTACAGGGTAAATAATGTATCGTTATTTGGAATACATATATTTCAGGTGTGTTCCATGTCTACAACAATCTGGGTAAATGTAGGACGACAGGAAATGCAAGGCAAGAAATGCTGAACACATAGCTGAAACAGAAATTTTTTTCATGTAATGACAAAATGCTGACGTGAAGTATATAATGTGTGAAGACCTAAAAAAATTTGTGCTAGTCATTTAACTCCTCATGTTAATGTGTCATAGGTGGAATCATGAATAAATCTCCAGGTCCAGATAATATATATCTTCAAGTGATTAAGAGGGTTAGTGAGCGCATATATAAACCCTTGACACATATTTTCAGTAAGTCACTAAACAATGGGGAAATCCATAAGGATTTCCATCCATCCATCCATTTTCCAACCCGCTGAATCCGAACACAGGGTCACGGGGGTCTGCTGGAGCTAATCCCAGCCAACACAGGGCACAAGGCAGGGAACCAATCCCGGGCAGGGTGCCAACCCACCGCAGCCATAAGGATTTGAAAATGGCAAATATTACACCTTCATATAAAAAGTTGATTGAGTAGATCCAAATAATTAAAGCCAAGTAAGCTTAACATGCATCACAGGTAAATTAATGGAAGGTATTATTGAGGAAAAGATTAAGCAACACATGGAAAGAACAGGAGCTTTACTGAACATTCAACATGGGTTCAGACAAGGAAGGTCATGTTTTACTAACATGCTGATATTCTATGAGAAAGCAACCAAATTATACAATCAGAGCAGTGCATATATATTTTTATCTTGACTTTCAGAAAGCACTTAATAAGGTTCCACATAAGGGGCTGGGCTTCAAACTAAAGAATTGGAAGTTCAGTGTATACTGTGTAGATGGGTGCAGAATTGGCTTAAACACAAGAAGCAGAGGGAGATGGTGTGAGGAACCTTATAAGAATTAGGTGATGTTAAGATGGATATCCCTCAGGAGTCAGTGTTAGGACTGCTGCTGTTTTTAATATATATAAATGATTTGGATAGAAATATAAACAGAAAGCTGTATAGGTTTGCAGATAATACCAAGCTAGGTGGATTGGTAGATAATCTGAAATCTGTTGAATCATTATGGAGGAACTTGTACAGCATACAGGCTTGGATAGATTTGTGGCAGTTGAAATTCAATGTAAGTACAGTAAATGTAAAGTATTTCAGGTATGATTTAAAAATGTTAGATTTAATTACACAATGGGAGGTCTCAAAGCTGGATATAGAAGATATGGTGGACTTGACACTATCAGTCTCTAGGCAGTTCAGAAGCCATTAAGAAAGCTAAGAAAATGAGAGGTTACATGGCACCATGTGTAAAGTACAAGTCCAAGGAGGTGGTGAGGCCTCATCTGGAGTACTCTGTGTAGTTTTGGTCTCTGGGCTACTAAAAGACCTAGCAGCATTAGAAAAAGTCCAGAGAAGAGTGATTGGGCTGATTCTAGGATTGCAATAGATGAATTATAAAGATAGATTAAAGGAGTTGAACCTTTTCAGTTTAAGCGGAAACAGATTAAGAGATGACATGATTGAAGTATTTAAATGTATTAACGGAATTAGTACAGTGGATTATTATATATGTAGTATTGATGCGTTCAACAAAGGTAACTATAACTACATACCATAGCTGAACCAAAATAACAAACAAAGGAACTACTGTGATAGTATGGAAACAAATCAATAAAAATAAACAATGTAGCCTTGAACAATTATGTATAGGAGTAGAGAAATACATTTATTATTTGGCTGATGCCTTTATTCAAGGTAACTTAAAACATTTGAGATAGAAATGGTTACATTCCTTTTGTTTTTCCAATTGGGGAACAGGCAAGTGAAGTGACTTACTCATGGTCACACAGTGTCAGTAGTGGGATTTAAACTCACAACCTCAGGGTTTGAAGTCCAAAGTACAAACCTTAGCCACCACTCCACACTGCTTGTCAAAAAAGTTTTACTTTGGTTCATGCCTTTACTCAAGGTGACTTATAACATTTGGCACACAGTTGGATACATTTCTTTTGGTTTTGCCAATTTTAGTACAGGCAGGTAAAGTTAAATTAATAGTTAAATAAAGACCCGTTAATCTTTGGCCAAATGAAAAGTCCAAATTACTTAAAATCATGCTAATAGGAGATATCAATAATAGAGCATATGCCCAGCTGACAACAGAGGAGACAAAAATTTAGATTCTGCCTAACAGCCTTCAAAGAGAAAATAAACCTCTGAGGATTTACTTTCCTTTGGAAATAACAAAGACAAAATGTGGATGAATTAGACGAACTGCGTGCCCTTCACTTAATGACATTATACAGTGTTGTCCAGCGTCCATAACAGAAAGAGAATTTCTGATGTTGTCTCAGTGATTATGAAGGTTGACACATGGCAGCCCTTTATTTAAAAGTTTATTGTAATTAGTTTGGTTAATTGCCGTTTGCAGTGGCATTGGAGTTGTCAAGAAAAAATCATGAATTTTTATATAATTACATAAAAGACATATGTTTTTAATGCTTTCATCGTCCACTTGATCATAAAAACAAAAGATAAAGGTAAGTGACCATTGGTTTCTGAAATGTCTTCATTAGTAAAGAATCTAATTCACACAATGCTTATTTGCAGTCCTTTTGTCTTATATTATTCTTCACAGCTGCTGCAATAATCATTGTAACGTGTCTCTCTATAAAAAGGCACTATACAGTATCTGGGGGATGGGGGATGAATTTTATTTTGTTTAGCTCTGTTTTGTTTTGGTTCTTTTTCCTCTGTATTCATTTCAAAGTAAATGGTTGTATCTGTTATTATTTGTTTTATTGAGTAATATACCATGGTAATGTTCTGGTTTTTGAAAATAAAATTTCTATTAAAAATTAAAAAAAAATAAAGGGCACTACATAGAATTTAATTGCTTCAATGACAAAGTTGAAAAAAATTCAACAAAAGTTCTTGCTCTCTCTTAATTCTTCATGTACATTCACTATGCCAGTCACAGATGAAAGATGCAATGTACAACAGAAACCTGGAAACTTGATTTTTTAACAAACTGTGCTAAATACATGCAACTGCTTGCCAAATTAGACTGTGAAAGAAGGAAATCAAATAAAATCTATCTAGTGGAATACTTTGCAGAATATGTGGTTTCCTCACCACACTGAAGTGCATTTTTTCTCTGTTTTATTTATTTATTTATTTATTTTTTCAGCATATCACAGTCAGATGATCTATCTCCTAAATTGAATTGTTAAGAGTAAAAAAAACAAAACACTCTAATCTGCCTTCTGATACAGAGTGGTTATGGTGGCATTTGTTAACATGGGACAACGTCATTGTGTGATCAGTGTGATGAACATTTTTTCAAGAGAAAGGCAGATTTTTTATCAGCTTCAACATACATTCCTTGCCAAGTCTTTTATTTTGAGAAATCTGAACACATTGTGAAAAATTAGGGGGATGGGAATGAAGGGCATTGGTGTTGAGGAGAATCCTTAAATGGACAATTTCTTTGAGCATATTTGTCCAAGAAAGTACATAGTCAGCTTTCTTGGCTTTCCTCCTGCTTTGAACTCTTTGATGTCTGGCATAAATTAATTAGCTTTGCATTATTGCAATGTTGCTTATCTTTGGAGTTGCTACTGCTGTATTTAATAAGTCATGATATTCTACTGAGAGAAGCACTTGACAGCGATAGCGGAGATTTAGAAGCTTTTTAGAGGTGCTTGACAGTCTGCAAGCTATCAGTAGAGGGGAGGGGAGGAAGCAATATTCACTGCTAAGATTAGCATATCACAGAACAATAACAGTAATTCATTTTTTATTGTGCAAGCAGACTTACCTTTAATATAACTGAGATGTTTATCTTTACAAGTAAAGATTGCTATTTCACATAGAAAGAAACTTGACTGTACATGTTTCATATATTCATTATACATCACTTGTAGTCATTCGTATAAGATTTATATTTAAAAAAAAACAAACTAATATATAGGTTTTTATTCTTTCACGCATTACCGTGGTATTTTTTTTCCATCTGTGGAAACTCATCACTTTATTTCGAACTAGAAATAAAACTATCTCCACAATAAAAACTATGAATACAGTAACAGAAGGTTATCAGAGGCCCTGCAATGGACTGGCACCCTGTTCAGGATTATTTGCTGCTTAGCACCCAGTGCTGCTGAGAGCCCTGAAATGGATCAAACAGGTTTGAGAACTTAATGTTATGTATGTTTGCTAGCGTAAAGGGCTAAATTAACATAAAATGAAGAAGATGCTGTTTGCTTCATAAGGGGCACCTCAATTCCTGTATTTCTGATCTTTCTTTTTGATACATTTAATACTATAAATGAGTCACCTACCTATCCTCATAGTGTAACTCACTATTGCAGTAGCATTCAAACATAAAGTTTCAGGTTCATCAACGTCAGGCCACTTTATAAAATAGCTTGTTCTGTGTTTTCTGCCCATTTGCTAATGGGGCTGGTCTGGAATTAACATTCAAATAAAAGATAAAAACCTACTTATGTTTTCTTTTTTGTTTGAGTCTGTCTTTATTTTCTTCCACGTCTGTCTTTGCTTATCTTTTATATATTGTTACACAGGTTTTGCTGGACTATTCGTTTTCTATTAATGGTCAATTCTGTTATTTAGCTTCATACCATTGCACTTGATTATTGTACAGAATGTTTTGTGATGATGATTAGACTAAAATACTTCACACAATAAATGTATATTGATCTTTTTAGACTCCAAAAAAGACATTAGAGTTAAAGAAAAACTCTTAAATGTGAGCCAAGGCATATATATAATGTATGTGGAATATTAGAGGGTCATCACAGCAACCCTTTGCACCCAGTATAATACTAAATAGGCCAACACTGAATTAAAATAGCACTTTTATTCATTAATTAGTAAAGAATAAAAATGGGACAATGCAAAATTGCTCCCTGCTGTGGGCCTGACTTAGCCTGCTGGCTAATCCGTTTCTCCCACCTTAAAAAGTACTTCTGGATATGTCAAAATGTCCCATGATACCTGTTAAGCCCTTGTCACATTAGAAAACTTTTCCAGCAATATTCACTTGTATTCTTCATTTACATAATCTTAGCTGGTTGGAGGCTGTCATGAAGCTGATTGCCTAATGTAACATACCCAACGATTGAGAACAACTAGTCTGTGAATTACTAAGACAAAATCAATTTGTCTTTAGTCATAGGGATGGGCTCCTTGTGCATGACAGCTGACAACCAATGAATGTTCATTCGGAAGTATGATGCATAGAAAGCAGTGACAAGGAATAAGAAACTTGCATGGGCAGACACCGCCGCTATTAACCCATCATACAGTACCAGCTCCATAAGGCAGCATGGGGGTTGTGGACCTAACAAAGAGAAAAGTACCATACCATAACAGAATGGAAAAATCGGGAGTGTGCTCCCCTTGACTTTCTCGTATACCGAGATTGGAGAAAAGGTCATCAGAACCACTTCCAGTTGTGCAATATTTCTCAAATATCATATCTCTTTGTTTCTCATCACAACTAATTGATAATATCGATACACAATCAGTTATCTCTATTTATAATCAAACTTTATATTAAAATGATATTTTTACACTTAGGGAGGTTGAAAGCAGTGGTGAAATTTTTTCATGATTATATATGCATTATCTAGATTACGTGCAAAGTAAAGAGTTATAGTCACCTAAAAACATAGAAAAGGTGTTAGTACTGTATAATATTTATTGCAATAAATTACTATAGGTAAAACTGAATTCAGGTACATTTAATTATGATAATGATGGTGGAAATAAAAAAAAATCATAAAATTAATGTATTACCAGGTACACAACAGGGACATAACAGCTTATTGTTCCCATTACATCTTAATATTTACATAGCACGTTCAATGTTTACATGTTATGGTTAAACTAATGATGTATAAATTAAAATAAAATTAATAATAGTTATTGAAAAACTATGCATTATATTGAATACAGTTTTTAATATTATGTGCACATTTATACAGTATTCCCATGACACAAAAAATTGGATGGTTGTTGAAATAAAATACTATTTCCAGTTGAGTAATTTTTCTCAAATTTCATATGTGTTTGCTTTTTATCATTATAAATATCTATACAAAATTTGAATCATCTATCTGTAATTATAACTATAGTTGACCTGAAAATTCACAAAAGAATACAGCTAAGATACCACTTCTGGCTGCCGAAAGTGGCCCAAAAGTTGATAAGATTCCTTATTTTTGATATAAAGCAGGTGTACAAAATCTCATTGACTTAGGTAAAAAGTGTTTTCAAGTTATCGTGTTTACACAGAGACACACAGACAGATTGTAACGGGTCTCTCTATAAAAAGGCACTATACAGTATCTGGGGGATGGGGGATGAATTTTATTTTGTTTAGCTCTGTTTTGTTTTGGTTCTTTTTCCTCTGTATTCATTTCAAAGTAAATGGTTGTATCTGTTATTATTTGTTTTATTGAGTAATATACCATGGTAATGTTCTGGTTTTTGAAAATAAAATTTCTATTAAAAATTTAAAAAAAATAAAGGGCACTGCATAGAATTTAATTGCTTCAATAGCAAAGTTGAAAAAAAGATAATGGCAGAAACTGAGTCCTTCTTCGGCCAAATGGGTAATTTCAAAGGGGCTTTGGCCACCGGCGGTCAGCAGATCTGACACCACCAGACATCTTCCTTCTTGGGTATGCTCAAAGAAAAAGTCTATCGGAACAAGCCTCGCACTGTAAAAGATTTGAAGGAAAACATCCAATGTGAAATTGCTGCTATTCCCCCCAGGACGCTTGCTGATACGTTCAGGAACATGGAGCACCGTGTCGAAATGTGTCTGGCAGAAAACGGAAACCACTTCCAGCATCGCATGTAATGCAATCGATTACACATACATCAAGGTATATAGCATATATTTTTAGTTCAGATTACTTAATCCTAACAGTGTGTTTCTTCGTGCGGGTCCCAAGCCTGGATAAATGGGGAGGGTTACGTCAGGAAGGGCATCTGGTGTAAAAATTTGCCAAATCAATATGCGGACAACAATACAAATTTCCATACTGGATTGGTCGAGCTCCGGGTTAACAACGACCGCCACCAGTACTGTTAGCGAACAGGGTGCTGGCAGAAATTGGGCTACTGTTGGCTGAAGAAGAAGAAGGAGAAGAAGAGGGGGGGGAGATGTGTCCGGAGGCAGGAGGAGAGGAGGAAAGTAAAGAGAGTGGAACTGAGGGTAGGAACTTTGAATATTGGCAGTATGACTGGTAAGGAGAGAGAGTTAGCAGATATGATGGAGAGAAGGAAGGTTGATATATTATGCGTGCAAGAGACTAAATAGTAAATAGTAAGGCCAGGTGGATTGGAGGTGGATTCAAATTGTTCTATCATGGTGTGGATGGGAGGGGAAATGGGGTAGGAGTTATTCTGAAGGAACAGTATGTCAAGAGTGTTTTGGAGGTGAAAAGAGTGTCAGTCAGAGTAATGATTATGAAGCTGGAAATGTTGTTGAAATGAATGTTGTTAGTGCATATGCACCACAAGTTGAGTGTGCAATGGGTGAGAAAGAAGATTTTTGGAGTGAGTTGGATGAAGTGATGAACAGTATACCCAAGGGACAGAAAGTGGTGATTGGAGCGGATTTCAATGGGCATGTTGGTGAAGGGAACAGTGGAGATGAGGAGGTGATGGGTAGGTATGGTGTCAAGGAGAGGAATGAAGAAGGTCAGAGGACAGTGGATTTTGCCAAAAAGATGGACATGACTGTGGTGAATACATATTTTAAGAAGAAGGAGGAACATAGGGTTATGTACTGTACAAGAGTGGATGAAGATGCACACAGGTAGATTACATCCTATGCAGAAGAGTTGATCTGAAGGAGATTGAAGACTGCAAAGTGATGGCAGGGGAAAGTGTAGTTAAGCAGCATAGGATGGTGGTCTGTAGGATGACATTGGAGATCAAGAAGATGAAGAGAGTGAGGGCAGTGCCAAGGATCAAATGGTGGAAGTTGAAAAAGGAAGACTGCAAGGTTGAGTTTAGGGAGGAGGTGAGACAGGCACTGGGTGGCAGCAAAGAGTTACCAGACAGCTGGGAAACTGGGAGAGGGAGGTCAGTGGAATGGTGAGGATGCAGGGAGTAGAGTTGGCGAAGGTGGATGAGTTTAAATACTTGGGATCAACAGTACAGAGTAATGGGGATTGTGGAAGAGACGTGAAAAAGACAGTGCAGGCAGGGTGGAATGGATAGAGAAGAGTGTCAGGAGTAATTTGTGACAGATGGGTATCAGCAAGAGTGAAAGGGAAGGTCTACAGGATGGTAGTGAGACCAGCTATGTTATATGGGTTGGAGACGATGGCACTGACCAGAAAGCAGGAGACAGAGCTGGAGGTAGCAGAGTTAAAGATGCTAAGATTTGCACTGGGTGTGACAAGGATGGATAGGATTAGAAATTAGTACATTAGAGGGTCAGCTCAAGTTGGACGGTTGGGAGGCAAAATCAGAGAGGTGAGATTGTGTTGGTTTGGACATGTGCAGAGGAGAGATGCTGGGTATATTGGGAGAAGGATACTAAGGATAGAGCTGCCAGGGAAGAGGAAAAGAGGAAGGTCTAAGCGAAGGTTTATGGATGTGGTGAGGGAGGACATGCAGGTGATGGGTGTAACAGAGCAAGAAGCAAGAGGACAGAAAGATATGGAAGAAGATGATATGCTGTGGCAACCCCTAATGGGAACAGCCAAAAGAAGAAGAAAAATCCTAACGGGAGTTACAACAGCATATTCGTGACCTCTTTTGAGTGAATCTCCCTGTATAATTGATTTTAATATTTTGCTGCAGATTTTCTGTAGTAACAGAACACTGTAAAAATGCATAAAACTACACAAGTGTAAGCATAGCCATACTTTGGCTGGCTTCAGCAAGCAAAACCCCCTTTTGTCTTAACTACTTGCAGTATGCCTTCCTGCCAGTAGGTGTTGTCATAGTCCCACCACAGCACTGCTTGCATTTTGTGGTCTGGTTGAAAGCAGTATTGATATAACAACATGCTAATTGTTTTAGAAATGGAATTGTACTACATTGTCAGAAATCAGAAAAAAAAGTCTGGAGAACAGTTTCTGAAAAGTGGAAAAGGAGTACAGTGATAACTTGACTTAAGTTTTTTATTTTTTGCCGTTTCCCTTACTAACTTTAAGAGCAGCACAAACGCGGAGTCTACAATGTACCCATATGACTAAGACTGAAGCTTTTACCTGATTCAATTCAAATCATTGTGAATGCAGTTACAGAAGAGAGTTGCAATGGAATTTGTACCAAAAAAAATTGTAACTTTTACAGTAACTTTGGTTGAGGTACCGTGAGCTTAGAAATTGAAGTTTATACCCCTTAAAAGTCACATGGAAACTTACACAAAAAAAAAAAAAAAGAATTATGACCAACTCTTTTCCTTTAACACATGGCAAAATTAACAAAGTGTAAGGTACACAAAAAGAGCACAGGGCGTGAAAACCCCAGAATGTTAGCTGTTTTGTAATATTCTGTACATACATCTGATTTATGAACCAGTTTTTCCATTACAGGAAGCCTGAAAGCATTAAGCGCCAATTAAAATTTAAACTCAGGCTGGATGACAGTCTATCACAGGGCTCACAGAAACACTTAATTTGGAGATGGCATTTAACCTACACTCTTCTTTAGAATTTGGGAGGAATTAGGAATATCAAAAAAAAGAAAGATAAAGAATCTGGTATACTTGTACCTGTTGAATCCGTGTGACTGGAGTCATGAAGAAGTAACACTAAATACAGAGCTACTGGTCACCGTCCTTAACAAGATAATATTCACAGATCATGGCAATAACTTTGAAAATTTCATAATATGTATATCACCACCAGCCTGAGTGTAACTTAGCATGACATCTAATCATAGCGTCAGTCTGATCGGCAAAGCGTTTGTACAATACATGTAAATAATAGACATGGAAAGCACCACCTTCTAAATTTCTCCTTGGGAGTAATAAAGTTTATCTAATATAATCTAATTTTACACACAGCATTTTAACTGTTCTGAGAACCTACAGGACGCAGTTTCCACAAGATGCACACTGCAAGCTCTGCTCCCCACAGCCTTACCACTGCTGTACAGCTGCTATAGTGCACTACTCCTTTCACTTGTGCAAATGCATCTTATTTGTTGGTTGTTCAAGCTTGCGTTTTTTCATTGGATATTTCACTGCACAACAGGAAAATGTTTATAAGAGACATTGAAGAAATAAAAGGAATAAGGGAAGGGGGTGTCAAAGTTTCCAGTGTGCAATTTGCAGAAGGTACAGTATTTATTGCTGAAAGAGAAGGACTACTACTGTAAATGTTGTATGAAGAGAAGGAACTAGCATTTGATTGCAAGAGAACAGTGAGCATAATGTTTAAAAAGGACAAAGTAGTGCCATGATGCAAGTTCAAATTAAAACCTAAAAATATCCAGTAAGTGGACCACTTTTGTTACCCAGGTGGTATGTTAACACATGATGGAGGAAGCAATCAAGTAATCAAAAGAAGAACTACTATGGCAAAACTGGCTTTTATGCAGTTAATATATATATACAGTAATCCCTCGCTATATCGCGCTTTGACTTTCGCGGCTTCACTCTATCGCGGATTTTATATGTAAGCATATTTAAATATATATCGTCGGATTTTTTGCTGGTTCGCGGATTTCTGCGGACAATGGGTCTTTTAATTTCTGGTACATGCTTCCTCAGTTGGTTTGCCCAGTTGATTTCATACAAGGGACACTATTGGCAGATTGCTGAGAAGCTACCCAACCAGAGCACGCATTACGTATTAAATAAAACTCCTCAAATATATTGTGAGCACGGGGGCTGTTCGCACCCTTAGAGGATACAGCCGCTCCTCAAAAAATGCTGAAAGATTACCTTCACATTGCTGCCATCCTTGCTGGGCTTACATGTGGCTGCTTTGTACAAGCGTTATGCTTCCTTCACGGTGCTTCGCATACTTAAAAGATCAAACAGCACGTATTGATTTTTGATTGTTTACTTTTCTCTCTCTCTTGCTCTGACATTCTCTGCTCCTGACGGAGGGGGTGTGAGCAGGGGGGCTGTTCGCACCCCTAGACGATACCGACGCTCGTCTAAAAATACTGAAAGATTATCTTCACATTGCTCCCTTCCGGCTTTGTCAAGCAACATGCTTCCCACACGGTGCTTCACATACCTAAAAGCTTGAATGGCACGTATTGATTTTTGATTGTTTGTTTTTCTCTGTCTCTCTCACTATCTCCGACATTCTCTGCTCCTGACGGAGGGGGTGTGAGCAGAGGGGCTGTTTGCACACTGGCCTAGAGGATAAGGACGCTCCTCTAAAAAATGCTGAAAGACTACCTTCACATTGCTCTCTTCCTTGCAGCTGCTTTGTACGGCAGTGCTTCGCATACTTAAAAGCCAAACACCCCTATTGATTTTTGATTGTTTCCTTTTCTCTCTCTCTCTGACATTCTCTGCTACTGATGCGCACTCCTTTGATGAGGAAGATATGTTTACATTCTTTTAATTGTGAGACAGAACTGTCATCTCTGTCTTGTCATAGAGCACAGTTTAAACTTGAAAAAGAGACAAATGTTTGTTTGCAGTGTTTGAATAAAGTTCCCATCTCTCTACAACCTCCTGTGTTTCTGTGCAAATCTGTGACCCAAGCATGACAATATAAAAATAACCATATAAACATATGGTTTCTACTTCGCGGATTTTCTTATTTCGCGGGTGGCTCTGGAATGCAACCCCCGCGATGGAGGAGGGATTAGATAGAGATAGATAGATAGATAGATACTTTATTAATCCCAATGGGAAATTCACATTACTGTTTAGCAATTACTGATTACTGTATAGCAATAAGAAAATTATGAGCTACAGAATGCCAAAGAAAAGTAAAGTTAGACATCCATGTTTTATAAACTGGATGAAATCTTGACTATATTTTACATTTTAATTTAAGCCTGGATATTTGTGTACAACTTATAAATGCATAGCAATAATTGTAAAATAAACTATTCTTTTGCCTGTGACTTTTCCTTAATTGCTTTTAGGAATATAAAGGTAAGTTGCCTTGTGGACATTGATATGATTTAGAAATTTCGAGGAGAATTTCGAGGAGGAATTACTGTATTTATAAACCAAAACAATAAAAACAAAGGTGAAGATTCTAAGTGTACTGTATTACACTTAGAATTTGGGAAGAAATAGGAATATCAATAAAAGAAAGCTTAATGTGCAGTTGTGAAACATGGACTGTAAACAAAACAGCGGATGGCAGACTAGATGTGTTTTTTATAAGAATGGTAAAGCTTATGTGGACAAATAAAGTAATAAATAAAGGACTATTAAAGAGAGCACAGATGAAAAGACATTTACTAAGTGAGATAAAGAATAGACAATTAAAACATTTGTGACATGTCATCAGAGCTGAAGGCTCTGAAAGTGTTGCATTACTGGGTAAAAAAAATGGGAAGAGAATAAAAGTAAGCCAGAGAAACACCATCAGTGTAAATGCTGTGAGATGTTTCAGTAACAACATTACGTGCAATGACTTTTTAGTACATCAAGGAAAAGAGACAGGTGGAAGAACACGATCGCCAACATCTGAATCAGACATGGCATGTAGAGAAAGAGAGGGGTGCATGACTGTGTCTGGAGGTACATTAAGTGTGTTTAAGAAATGTGTCTTTCACTTGGCAGGAGGTGAACTTACTTCAAAAGCTGATCAAAGAATTATCTTATGGTAGGTTTATGCACTTTGGTGGCAGCTGACTTTGATTTTACTAAAACTAGTGAGATGTGAGTGAATATGAACGTAAGCATGTGTGGGTAAGTGTGCTCTTCGTTGGACTGTTGCCCCAAATTGTTTTTGTTCCTGCATTCTGCCTGATGCTGCTAAAGTATACTTTTGCACCCTTAAACTTATATTAGATCAACCATTTTTTAAAAAGGTATGGGCAGAGAAACATAAACACATTCTAGCTGAAATATACTTTCCTCATATCCTTGCATTAGGTAAAGCAGGTTAAAAAAATATTTTGGTTTATTTCATTTATAATTTATCAACTAATTAAATTAAGCATGTGTAATGGGCTAGAAATTGGTGTTTTGTTACTGTTAGGAAAAAACACATGTAAATAATAAATGTAAAAGCCAAGAGATGAAGGGGCAATAGGCACCCTTTGTTTGAGAATAGGATAAATGAAAAGGCAAATTTCCAGAATAATTTTGTTACAGGTTAATGTTGGTAGCTGTCTATAGAACGTAGATATTTACCTGTCTCACAAAAGAGTCTCCTGCTTTGAAGATCAAGCTGCTTTGATTGGTATCTCAACAACATATTGTACAGTATTGTGATAACAGAACTGCCTGACTCCTTAGAAAATATTTGCACTTACTTGGTTTGAAAATGAACATGTTCTGGGGACGTTGGTCTCTAATCATCATACAGTGGTATATGGACTTCAAGATAATTAGCAACAATACTATTGTTAAGTTTCCTCCGGGTGCTCCGGTTTCCTCCCACTGTCCAAAAACATGCAGGTTAGGTGCATTGGTAAAATTGTCCCTAGTGTGTGCTTGGTGTATGGGTGTGTGTGTGTGTGTGTGCCCTGCGGTGAGCTGGCACCCTGCCCAGGGTTTGTTTCCTGTCTTGTGCCCTGTGCTGGCTGGGATTGGCTCCAGCAGACCCCCATAACCCTGTGTTAGGATATAGTGGGTTGGACAATGACTGACTGACTGACTATTGTTTAACCAATGAAAATGTGTTTACACTATTTTTTAGCAAAGGAAATTGGTATGTACCATTGTTTAACCAATCGTCATGTTGATCTAGTCAGAGATTGAAGCAGTAATATAACTCTGGGCAAATCAGAATAAAATCAAGTATGGTAAGAGATTCCTAACTGCTGCTTGCTTATTTATTTTTGACATGATATTGCTATGGCTACACCCTTTTGCAAAAGTGGCTTGTACCTGGCCTTTGTTCACCTAGCAACATAGCAGGTGCTTGTTTATGTTTAGTTGAAGGTTTTGAAGGTTACATGCTGCAGTTTTAATAACAGTTTTTTAGGTGGAAAAAAGGAAATTTAAAATTTTTTTTTTTGCTGTATTTCCATATTTTATGTATATTTTTGCTTTGCACCCTGACCCACCATAACTTATGGGGAGGAGCAAAAGCTTTAGATTTGTCAAATATTTCGATCTCTGATTTTCGACAAATCTCAATGTTTTAGGGTCCCCTGATACAGAAAACATTGATATCTCAGTGATGGGTGTGTGTTTATGTGTGTGTCTGTGTGTCACAGTTTTAATTTTAATTATGAGTTCTTCTTGTCAATTACTATCTTAATGACCTATTTTATGATCAGAAAGATTAGCATCAGAACAATAAATAAATACTGAAATGTTATAGAATAGTTTGGGTAACTTGGTTCCTAGGGGACAAAGCCTACTGATGCTCATGTCCAAATTTTTAAGTATTATATACACCCATATAAACCTATTTTCATTCATATGAGATAGTAGATAAGCTTCAGAACCAAAGGCCTTTATGAAGTGAAAATATCCAAACTAGAAAACAAGAATAGAGTTGCAAGCCTAGAAAATTCCTGCATTTGTAGTTATATGGGAAAGGTGCTATATAAATAAAATTTATTATTATTATTATTATTATTATAGTGAGCAAAAGGGGATATGGAATTGTGTCAGTTTTTAGGCTTATGTTGTAAATAGTATATAAAATAGACAATAAAAATTGGACTGCTACAGTATCTTGTGTCATTAAAGCTCATCAAGCCATCCAGCCATTAGACCTTTTTCTCAAAAGAAGTTACTTGGACACAGATGATGAGCCAGAAGGAAAACTCAGTTTATACCAGTTATACCAGAGACTCTTTTTTGATGGTGTTGCTGTGGTCTCTTTGCATCTGTTTCTTTCAAGAAGAAGAATAAGGAAAATATTACAGACCACTCAAAACAAAGCCAATCATCATGTCATGATTTTCCAGTTGGCTTCCTGCTAAATCTAAGGGTTTAATACCAGCCTCACATTTCATGTTTTTCTTGTTGACTGCAATGCAGTAAATTGGGCAAACATGAAATACAGGCTTGATATAGATTTCTTATTTTAAACAATATGTGATTACATGACACAATTAAGCACTGTAGTGTCCAAAAATGGCAAAAAGTTTTTTTTTTTTTTTTTTACAAGACATTTACATTAATATTAAATGATAGAGGCTGACAATTGTTGCACCGCTCCAAACTGAAATGTTAACGTGGTTATTTGTGGGGCAGCCCTATATAAGCTTGCATTAAGTGTTTAAATGTGATCCTTTTAGTGAAGCTATCCTTTTCTATTTCAGGCTCTTGGAAAACTGTAGCCTATACTAATAAAATTATAGACAAGCCAGGGATCAACCCATTGTTGCACACTAGTCCACCAGAGGTGTGACCAGAACATCATGTGTGGGTGGGCATTTGGCTTGTCTGGGGGAGCAAAAAATATCCATCCATCCCCATTTTTATAGGGGGGGTCAAATAATAATAACAACATAGTTTTATATAACATATAAAAGCAAAAATTGTGGCATAAATCATAACCTATTGTTCAATAAAATTAACAGAGGCAATTGAACTTGTATTATTATTTTTTGTGAACAAATATAGAACTACATCTACAAGGTAAATATCAATAAAGTCAAATGTATACAACATATGAGAGCAAGAACAGAAACGTGGCTTATTGTAGTCATGGGAGGCTATAGGACATCAGTTTCCAGTGTTTAACCTGGATATTATCTACAGGACCAGTCTGCAGTTACTCTTGGCAAATTCTGAAATAAATTCATTCACGTCTAGATGTTCTGTGATGTTTATCTCATGTGCCAGAATGACTAAATTTCTCTTCCTTGAATGCAGCATTGTTCAGAGTGGAGTTAGAATGCGGTTCAAAGTAGAGAAAGAGCTTTCGAATGCAGCTGAAGACACACCAATGATGAGTGCTGTGATGCAGACATGGCTCTGACATGCAGGATACTAGACGCGTGTTTGTGGAAGCCGCCACCGTCTTTTTCTAGAGCTTTTATCCAATTAATGTAGCCGTGTTTGGTGAATATGTCCTCGCGGTTCGAATTGGAAACACTAAATTTGCGGTAGGCAAAGCAAAAGCTGCCATCACGGACAACAGAATATGCAAGCCATGGTCGAGACTGATACCAGCTTGCACTAAAACATCTGAGTGTCTTTCCAAATGCGCGCTTGGGATAATTAATTAAAACGGGCTGGGAGGGGCTATCCATATTTAAGTCAGGCAGACCGGACTGTATAGCAGCGGTACTGGGATCAACCATGGAGCCAGCATCTTGCGGAGGGACAGAGGTTGAAGATGTCTGCTTTTTAATATGCCACCTATGCATAGCCTTTGGTGTTACCAACCAGAAAATAAAAGAAGAATGGAACGTATATGCTGTTTTAATTAAAGAATACGGTCAACAGGTTCAAAACATCCTGAAAAATGTGCGTCAAAGTGAACTGTGAGCAGCACGGTGCCTGTCTAGTGGAGGAGGCACTGACGGATACGCCCCAAATTCAAACGGGCCGATTGGAAAGCAACTCAGTTTTGAAAATCAAATGTTATTCTTCTCCAGAGTTTTCATTGGACAGACAGAGCATTTCGCAGGGGGGGCACGGCTTGTCTCTGGGGGGGCAGTGCCCACCCCAGCCCCCCTGTGGTCACGCCTCTGTAGTCCACTAGTCCAGGTCATACACACACACCCAAAAAGCCACTCCTCCACCATTTAATCTTACATAATTATTTAAAAACACAAGAACATTTAACCACAACAAACATCCTTCGACAAGCTACATCTTTTGGGATATACAGACATATTACACTAGAAAAGGTCAGAGAATGAAAAACAGTGCTGTCTGCTGAATAGTTTATTCAGTAAAACATATAACCGCTTGTGTGATTGATTATTTGCTGACCTATACTGTGTATGTGTAGCATTTTCAATTAGCTTTTTTTCCTGAAGAACAAACAAATCAGTTTTAGGAGATAGAAATAAATCACCTTGTTATATCTGAATGACTGCTTACAAAGTCCTGAGCTCTACAGTGGTGTGATATTTAGTGATATTTTGGATATCTGTTAAGGGACAGCCCAGGTTAAGCTACTTGGCTTCTTCTAACACTTAATTAAACAAAAAATGTGAACTATGAGTCTATGTTTGCACCTTGTTTAATCCAATTCAGGGTCACAAAGTAACTTACAAATAAGAAGATGTGATAAGTTGGGGTTTTAGAAGTATTTCTGTATTCATTTGGCTATTTATCCATGGAGCTCCCAGGGACACTGTCTTTTCAGGGCATGATTTTAAGAAGCATAATTATTGAAGAACTGTTACATTTTGTCACTTTAATGCTTTGTATTTATTAGACTTCTGCTATACTTTTGAAGTGAAAGCCTTGTCTGTCTCATGGCTGCAACACAGAAGAGCTCTTCTTTTTTTTAAACATATGAACACTAGTTTTATTAACTAGGTGGAGGAACATATGGAGAATTGGTTATGTTGTTTGACTCAGTTTCCTTGTGGCTTAAAGTCCAGAGCATGTCAAGTGAGGTCGACCAGCTAACAGGATACAGAAAGCATGGAAGCAGGGGGTAGGGGATGAGCATGACCATGCTTCGGATCCCCCCAGTCCATGTGATTCTTAGCATTTCTGGGTCAGATCAAAACTCTTCTTTTCTTCACCCTGGAGGTATATCATCTCTTCCGTTCCCGTGATTGTGAAGAACTTCCATGCTATATGGAAAGTACAAGTCCCTGGGCCTCCCTGCAGTGTCCCTTGGTGGCCCCCACGGTATCCAGCAAGGCTGTGAAGAAAAACTCCAAGGTCCATGATGCCCTGTTGGAATTCGGGGCACCTCCATGTTGCCGGGAGGGCTCCATCTGGCAACGTGGGGGTACTGGCTGGGAAGAACGGCCGGCAGGGCCGGATTTTCCTATAGGCTAACTAGGCTTCAGCCTAGGGCCTCAAGATCAAGAGGGGCCTACATTCAAATTGTTAGCAAAATTAAAATTACACTATTCTAAAAACAGTGAACACTAAAACACTGAACCGAAAATAAGGAGAAATTCTACGCATATGACTAATAAACAAACATAAAAATGTATTGGTTAATCACAATAATGATGTTTTTTATTATCTCTCATGTAATTTACAAACTTAAAAATGGAAGGTGAAAGGGCCTCATAAGTGGAATAGCCTAGGGCCTCTTTTCATATAAATCCGGCCCTGACGGCCGGCCATATACCACAATACATATTGTTTTGCAGCTTAATCAAGTAATTTCGTTTTACTGCATACCAGGTCAGATGCATTCTGGATTGTACCATATGACAATCTGTTACCAGCAGGCTATATGTTGATGACTTGCATAGTACAAGAAGACAGTTCACATAGAGACTGCTGAGAATCTTTAATGGTTACAGTAGAAAAGTACTCTTACAAGGATTATCTAATTTACATGGTGCGGAATATTGTCAGAATCTAAACTTTTGTACATGGATGTGAATAAAGTTTTTGCCATCTGTCTGATTTTCTGCAATACAATAGAACCTGAGCTTAATAAAATTACAGGATGAATTTGGTGAATGCATAGACATTGCTGCAGAAATTTGTATTGACAGGCACCAGTAGTGATGTTCAGTAATGCTCTAATGATTACATTTTTTTAAGTTGATTCAAAATTGCTGGAAATCACAATTCAGAGCTATATCATCATATTATGGTCAGAAAAAACAACTCACCATGCCCTATAAAATTAAGTAATTGGTTTCTGGTGCTTCATTGTATTTTAGTCCTTTCAAATAATCCATTTGTGTACACAATATATCACAGAATGTAACTCATGCTCCTCTCACATTTCAATACGTATTGGATTGCAGCTTAAAAGAGTGATTTTGTAAGTATTACTGTATACCAGGTCAGATGCATGCTGGATTGTAACACATTGTAATCTGTTACGCGCAGGTTATATTTTGATAACTTGCATAGTACAAGAAGTCAGTACACTTGGAGATGGCTGTACAACATATCACAGAAAGTGAGTAATGCAGAGCGTTCACTGGCATTGCGAACTGAGAATTGATATGGAGGTGGGCATGACACTTTTAAAATTCTAAGGCTTTGGTAAAAAAAAAAAAATAACCTGAGGTAGTTTAACAAGTTTAGTTCAGATTTATTGACATATGTGCACTGTACAGTGGAGCTCTTTTGTACACAATTTACTAATAGGCACTAAGCTGCTACTTGGAATGAATGTTGCTCCATAGGCAATGTAAAATATAACAATATGGATTGCAATGGGCGAAAGAAGCCCCTGTTACAATCACCCAACAGTTCCACAACCTGGGTTTGTCAGTTCATGATTTTAGTTAGGTTAAAACTGTATATGAAAGTATCAGGAATTACATCACAATGTTTTTTTACAAAGAGTGGCAGAGTAAAAATATTTGAAAATGCAATGATAAAGAGTCAGTGCTGCTCACATGCATCTGAGATTGCACTGAGACTATACCCGGAAAGAACGATGCAATGTGGAACATGAATGATTTATGAGGTGCCATTTAGAAAAAGTAATCATATGATTTGAAATAGGCATTTGCCATTAAACCAATGTGTATGTACTATATGAGATTCAGTATGTGCACAAGAAGCATTGCATATAAAAAGTATGATTTAAATATGCATGTGTTGCTGGCACTGTCACATGATTTGTATCATATACAGTCACAATGGTTTTATAGCCAATGCTGACTCAGATCAGATGATTTCATAGAATAATGACAGCTCTGCCACTTGCGATGGATGGCCGGGGATCTTGCCTGGACGGGACACCCTTTTGAAGAGAAGACCGTGCTAATGGGCGTACTACTAGGAGTACCTCCCCAGGGACACGAGAGGGCAGCCCCGTTGGTTTACATCGGGGCCACGGAATTGGAGTTCAGAAGCTGAACCCGGTGGGGGTCCATGGCCACCACCAGGGGGCGCCTAGACAGCTCCAGAGTCTGGGCATGCAGCACTTCCGCCACACCCAGAAGTGCTGCCAGAAAATGAGAGGATTTCCTATGCAGCACTTCTGCCACACCTGGAAGTGCTGCCAAATGTCAATCGGGAGACACCTGGAGCACTTCCAGGCGCAGTATAAAGGAGGCCGCCTCGCTCCATTCGGAAGGCCAGAGTCAGGTGGAAGGTGGATAAAGCTTAGGAGGAAAGGAGAAGAGCTGGCAGAAGGAAAGAAGGACTGAGTACTGTCCTGATTTGTGCACTGTGTTTGTGCTTTGTGAAAAGGGAGAAATAAACATGTGTTATTTTGGAATTCTGAGTCCGTGTCTGTCTGTGTCCGGGGCTAGTCTTCTACACACTATATCAGACACTTGACACACTTTTGTGAAGAGAATCAACAAGCCCTGGTAGAGCATAACTGTTGATGAAACAGTACTGGAAAGCCAAAAGATGGTAAATATGCCTCCAAAACTCACCATGAGGTTACAGATATTTAATGACTGGGGTTGTGTCTATGGAAAATGTAAAACTTCATCCACAAAAATTGTACCAAGAATCTGTAAAATACATTACTTCCAGTTTAATTTTGTAGTTATAAACATGCCACGAAACACAGAAGACATTTTTTCTTAAATCATTGTTTTGATTCATGACTCTTAAGCTCCATTTTAAAATGCAAGAGCAGAGTAGATATTTTGTTGTTAAAATTCATCAAAAATGTTTCACTTTAGAACACAATTTTTATGTGGCAAATTATTATACAAGTATATAATGAGTGAGAAGAGATAACTTAACAAAACATCCTTCAAGTTTCTCTAACAAACTGGTGGTAGAAAATAAAATCCAGGTCAAGAATGTAAAAATTGGTACTGGCACAGTGGGCTAAGTGACCAAGGAGGATGCTTGGAATGCGTCACAAGTGCACTATAATAATAACAACTGTAAGAAAAGCAATAGCCAATTGATCAAGCAAACCTTCTTACAGGACAAAACAGAAATCTAAGATGAGGAGAAAAGCAACACAAAGAACAAACATTAATATAAAAAACATTTCTAGACAACCATGGAATGTTCAAAATGAATTTTTTTGTAATTGTAATTCACACAAAACTGACATGTTTTTATTTCTTCTATGGTACAAGACAGACTGACTTGTTCTACTTCTATACTTTTGCTCTGGCTCACTAATCAGCTTTGCAGTAGGGCGAGACAAATGGAAAAATGCTGCTCATGCACTTGCCCCTTACACTCATCACAGCTTGAGAAAGACTAAGGTGAAGTATTTCTCTACACACTCCACTTAATCCAGAAAGAGTGAGACATGTGCCTCCCTCACACTTGCTCTGTGCATTCACCATCACATGTGGGAGGCACTAGAAAAAGCAAAAATGGGCCTTTCCCCTTACTTTTAGTCTATTTCACAACCATAATGCACTCTTCCTGTACTCACACTCCACCTTACCTACCATTGTGTGAGAAGGACCAAGATGTACTCCATCCATATGCTCTCTTAATTCTGCTATACATGTATAGCTGGTTATGTGGCCAACTGTGATTTTTATAAAATGGTGCTGTGATTTAACTTTTATATTAGACTTATGTAAGGTGGTATGTCTGCTTCTGCTAAAGCCTTGTGTGGAGACCAAGTTACCTGCAAACTGCACTCATCAGTACAGGGGTATGTTGTACTGAAAGATGCTGACCTATTTTTGTATTTGGAGCTTTTGATATACAGTACATATTAAGAGGCATAGGCAAAACAACTTTGCTATATTTTTAGTCACAGTGTGCCACTTATAGTTCACAATTGTGTTGTCTAGAGATGTGTCCCTCACATATAACAAGGTTCGACTGCATATTTATACTGAATTTGCTCAGATTTTTCATAAACAGTGGTAGTTTACTGTACTTATAGAAGAGTCAAAGAAAGAAAGGTATTCAAGTTTTTTTTCTGTTTTAAAAAACTGTTCTGATGCACAAGGCAATTAAACATGGAACATTTAGGTATGAAAACATTAGGTGTCTTTGTTACCAACAGTTAACTCAATGCAACAGAACAATTAATTGAAGCTAGATCTTTGAATTTTTTGTTTAACAGATTTAACTGTCAAACCTAATTTAAGCCAGTCACAGTGTAGGGCAAACTAGGGCATTGGCCATTCTGCTAGGCTTTTAGTGGCACACAAGGACTGTTTAGACAGCAGATTTAACAGGGATGCTGGAATTCAGCTGCACATCCCCCTTTCCACATACATTCTTGAATGAATGGCTAAACTGCAGCTCGTACCAAATTTTGTTTTTAGCTCATAGCAAAGGTGCAAACCAGAGTTGAGCTGAAGCCTTTGCAGAGGCTCTTTCAGACAAAAATGCACCCAAATGTACATTAATCTTAGGCCTGTTGCCGAGAACTGAACCTGCCTGTATATATCAAAGACAAAATATCCTGCCTATACGCAGGTCTGGATCTGTAACTGCAAGTCACTTTAATCCAATCACCAGAGGGTACACCTTTCTTTAAAAACTAGCTGCACTCATCTCTTTGCTGTTTTTTCTTTGGAGAGCTGAAAGTTCACAATCCTGTTCTCTTTGGGAAGCCCAAAAGCAGGCAATGCACTCTTACTGGGAGCTGGATGTCCTGACCTAGCTCTAAGAACCACTCTACCAAGCCAAGCTCTGTGCTAAGGACTGATCCCAGCCTTAAAAGACTGAGAAACAGCCATTACTTCAAGAAGGAAACTTCAGAGCCTAAACTCTTGTGCCAGGTAGAGTACTGCTTTTTATTATGAAGATGCAGAGAATACAGAAAAGAGCCTGTGAACTGAGGAATCAAGAATCAGAGTGCACCCTGGGCAATGGAGCATGAAGAGAAAAATAGAATTCCATTACAAGAAAAGTTCTCTGCCTCAACCCGGAGCAACAGCAGCAGCAACTCCATACATCATCAGACATTATCCTTATACGACTTGGTATCATAAAACTTTTTATCTGTGCCAAGATAAATTAGAACTCTAAATAGCAAGTAAACAGCCAGCGTCTTCTGTGTTAATGGTTTGCCTTGTCTGTCTTGCATCCTATCATCTATATCAATCTATGTCATATGTCATAAAAAAATGATTAAAAAAATGCTGGAAAAAGCCTGGAAAGGTTTACAAAAGCATTTCTAAGCCTCTAAAGGCGAATAACATTCAGCGACATACTTCATGTTCTTATAGGAGAACTTTTTCATTGGTAATAAATAATGATGTTTTTAGCCTGAAAATTCTGGTGAAGCCATACCAACATTTTCCTTTATCCATATAGACAATAAAGGAAAATTAGCATTAACTTATCTAACTACTAATATCTGTTCCTGTTTTGCTAAAGATAAGTGACATGTGCCATTTCAAGCACGGATCCTGCCACAATTGGAATCTAGTGATTTTACTACCCCCTGACAAAATACTTTCTTATACTAAATTTAAAAACATTAAGTGGATTGAGTACCTTGTAACCACTTGCAGCGAAGGAAAATATTTTAACTATGACCCGTCTAAATTATACAGCAACATCTCAAGCTTAGAATTAAACATCCTTGAACTTTGAGGTTACCAAATAGTTTGAAAAATTATTTTGTACATACCTATTCTTTGCACTCAAGTTCTCTAACACTTCAAAACATACTGCTTTCTTTGTTTTCACAATGTTTAAGAAGCACATGTAAAGCTTTCATGGAGATTTTTTCCAATTTACAGCCTGATATTGACCTACTTCTTATGCAAATGACTGTGGCTACCTTTAAGGGGTCGAATTGTTATGAATATTTTGAACTTCTTTGTTGGCTTTCACTGCATAACCTTGGAATTGGAAATGCAAATTTGTGGGGTTTTTTGTTTGTTTTTTTTAAAGGCAGTCCTTGTTTTAATGCCAAGAATAAGTGGCTCTTACCTTCAAGTCCCATTGCTAAACTGGAAACCCTAGAACACTCAAGCATCAATAGAGATGGCCCCATGAGCCAGAAACAGGCTTGCAGTCCCTGACAAAAAGAAAAATTATTGCAAAAGCAATATTCTTCTAGATAATAAATTACATTGAGAACATAATTTAAAATGGAAAACTTGCTTAAAATGTCAACGTTTAGGGTTGTTTTAAACATTTCAATCTTAGTTATATTACTAAGGGGAAGATTATCGTTTATTTTGCACAACATCTGGTGGGGCAATATCCCACCATCCCTTATTGCAGGAGCACACTAACTGCAGATCTTCACAGATGTAGCAGTTCTACATTGACTCTCCAAAAGCAAGCTGCACAATTATCATAAAGTACAAAAAAAATGACCTTGGAAAACATCAGTAGAGTAGTTACGTGGGGCCCACAGATCACTAATAAGAACACGAGTGTTCGCTTTAACTTTGGATGATCGTTATGTGTGCTGGTGCAATGTTCTTTAAGCAGATAGTCAAAAGACAGTCTGTTAATCCATCCATCCATTTTCCAACCGCTGAATCCAAACACAGGTTCACGGGGGTCTGCTGGAGTCAATCCCAGCCAACACAGGGCACAAGGCAGGGAACCAATCCCGGTCAGGGTGCCAACCCACCGCAGGACACACACAAACACACCAAGCACACACTAGGGCCAATTTAGAATCACAAATCCACCTAACCTGCATGTCTTTGGACTGTGGGAGGAAACTGGAGCACCCGGAGGAAACCCACACAGACACGGGAAGAACATGCAAACTCCACGCAGGGAGGACCCGGGAAGCGAACCCAGGTCCCCAGGTCTCCCAACTGCGAGGCAGCAGTGCTACCCACTGCGCCACCGTGCCACCCAGTCTGTTAATCTTTTTATTGATTTCAATTTATTTATTTTTCTGTTATATTTTGTTAAACTGATTTACAGATGTTTGCTGAGCAAATTTTATTTTTTTCAGCTTTGCTCAAATAATTAATATCTTAACTATTCTATAATGCAGTGTTTCTTAGCGTTACCTTTTGAACAAAAGTAGGTACTGAGCTACTAATGTAGAAGAAGCAACTATATTAGAGTAGACATTGAAGATAGGTGTTCTATCGGTAATGAATAGAATACAGTGATCCCTCGCTATATCGTGCTTCGCCTTTCGCGGCTTCACTCTATCGCGGATTTTATATGTAAGCATATTTAAATATATATCGCGGATTTTTTGCTGGTTCGCGGATTTCTGCGGACAATGGGTCTTTTAATTTCTGGTACATGCTTCCTCAGTTGGTTTGCCCAGTTGATTTCATACAAGGGACGCTATTGGCAGATGGCTGAGAAGCTACCCAGCTTACTTCTCTCTCTCTCTCTCTTTTGCTGACTTTTTCTGATCCTGACGTAGGGGGATTGAGCAGGGGGGCTGTTCGCACACCTAGATGATACGGACGCTCGCCTAAAAATGCTGAAAGATTATCTTCATGTTGGCTACCTTCTGTGCAGCTGCTTCGTGAAGCGACATGCAGCACGGTGTTTCGCATACTTAAAAGCACGAAGGGCACGTATTGATTTTTTTATCTGTCTCTCTCTCTCTCTCTCTCTGCTCCTGACGGAGGGGGTGTGAGCTGCCGCCTTCAACAGCTTTGTGCCGCGGTGCTTCGCATACTTAAAAGCAAACAGCCCTACTGATTTGTTTGCTCCTTTGAAGAGGAAGATATGTTTGCATTCTTTTAATTGTGAGACAGAACTGTCATCTCTGTCTTGTCATGGAGCACAGTTTAAACTTTTGAAAAAGAGACAAATGTTTGTTTGCAGTGTTTGAATAACGTTCCTGTCTCTCTACAACCTCCTGTGTTTCTGCGCAAATCTGTGACCCAAGCATGACAATATAAAAATAACCATATAAACATATGGTTTCTACTTCGCGGATTTTCTTATTTCGCGGGTGGCTCTGGAACGCAACCCCCGCGATGGAGGAGGGATTACTGTATAGCAATAAGAAAATTATGAGTTACAGAATGCCAAAGAAAAGTAAAGTTAGACATCCATGTTTTATAAACTGGATGAAATCTTGACTATATTTTACATTTTAATTTAAGCCTGGATATTTGTGTACAACTTATAAATGCATAGCAATAATTGTAAAATAAACTATTCTTTGGAGAGTGGTTTTACAGTCATTGCCTGTGACTTTTCCTTAATTGCTTTTAGGAATATAAAGGTAAGTTGCCTTGTGGACATTGATATGATTTAGAAATATTTCTTTATCTGTAAGTTTATTTAAGACTTGTATACAAACAATGCTACTATTTAAGGATCTCTAATGCATGTTTCTCTTGAATAAAAAAAGAGCACATATTTCCATAAATATGAATGTAGCTCACATGAGAATTCCATTGTGCAAGCATTGGCTTCCTAATAAGACAGCAAAAAGTCAGGAATCACAAATCCTTCATCCATCTCACATCTCCAGAGTAACAACTTTCCCAAATGATGTCACAATGCTCTCTAGGAATATTTTCATATTCATTTAACTGCATTCATTATCCCTTCAATTTTTACACATATATTAGATCAGATGAATTACATTTTCATTATAAATTTCTGTAATTATAAATCATAAAGTTTGCAAATGTGTATTATAAAGTAAAAGGGATACAGTACATATTTAAACAGAGAGGTAACAGTGTTTCCAATACCTAAAGTACTTTTACTTTATTTTATATTGAAGATGGAAATCATTAGGCATCCTTTCACTATCAGTAATACAGAAAGAAATAAAGTGAAGAATAATAAAAATAAATAAAAAATAAATAAAAATAAATAAATAAATAATAAATAAAGCAGAATGTCACCCTTCATATAAAGGAAGCTTTAGTTCCTCTATGAATCCTCAAAACCTTATCCAAGTGACCTATAACATTTGAAAGATGCAATTGGTTAAGTTTGCTTTGTTTTTCCAGTTGGAGTACAGGCAGGTGAAGGGACTTGCTCATGATCACACAGAGTCAGTAGCAGGATTTGAAACTGCTACTGGAGACCAGAATCCAAATCCACAATAACAATCTCATACCAAAAGTTCAACATTTTGGTAGTAGGGTTATGATCCGGGGATTGGTTACAGCATGAGGGCCTTGCATTCACTGAAGGATCCATGATTTCTAGTGTATGTCAAGTAGTGTTGATCCTTGAAATTCACCAGTGCGTCTTTTGCAGTGAATTTGCTGGGTGTGTCAGTGACATTGTTCGTCATATTTTTCCTTGAAAATTCGACATGTGGCCAGCTTAGGTGTATTTATTTTTCACAGCATTCCAAGATGCTTTGTAAGGCTAATGTAAAATCACAGAGGTTGGAAAAGGCAGCCACCCCAAATATATAATGCTGAGTTCATTAACGAGTATGTCTGCCCATACTTATAATACACTAGCAAAATACCCGTGCTTCGCAGCGGAGAAGTAGTGTGTTAAAGAGGTTATGTAAACATATATATACATATGCATATATATACAGTACATATCTACATATACACATATATACATACATATACACATCCACATATACATATATATACAAATACAAATTTACACGTCTACATATATATATACATATGTACATATATATATATACACATATATATACATCCATCCATCCATTTTCCAACCCGCTGCATCCAAACACAGGGTCACGGGGGTCTGCTGGAGCCAATCCCAGCCAACACAGGGCACAAGGCAGGAAACAATCCTGGGCAGGGCGCCAACCCACCGCAGGACACACACAAACACACCCACACACCAAGCACACACTAGGGCCAATTTAGAATCGCCAATCCACCTAACCTGCATGTCTTTGGACTGTGGGAGGAAACCGGAGCGCCCGGAGGAAACCCACGCAGACACGGGGAGAACATGCAAACTCCACGCAGGGAGGACCCGGGAAGCGAACCCGGGTCCCCAGATCACCCAACTGCGAGGCAGCAGCGCTACCCACTGCGCCACCGTGCCGCCCCATATATATACATATGCACATATATATATATATAAACATAGACATACATATATACATACATACATTGACATATATATATATATATAGCAAAATACCCGCGCTTCGCAGCGGAGAAGTAGTGTGTTAAAGAGGTTATGTAAACATATATATACATATACATATATACATATATACACATATCTACATATACATATATATATATATATACATATATATATATATATACAGTATATACATATACACATCCACATATATATACATATATATATATATACACATATCAACATATATATATACACATACATATACACACATACATAAACACACACATATACATTCATCCATCCATCCATCCTCTTCATATATACATACATACATAGTGCGTTGTAACACGGGCTGTGATTGTTACATGGGAGGGAGACGACAAATCACAGCTTCCCGCTTTCTAATCGGGCCTGTGACTGGTGCTTTGACAGATGCCCAGATCCCACAGTATCTCCCCTTAGGAGTGGCGTTAGGCAAGTGTAATTGAATAGTGGTGCTGCAAGTTTAGCTTTACACCTGTTTTTAAGGCTTATTGACTGAAAGGGGCTTTCATGAAAAAACTTAGGGCTTTGCTACAGGATACACCCTCCACAAGTTAAGGAAGTAAACATAAAGGTATATATTTCTGTTTTATTTAAACCTTTTAAGTTTGTATGCGGGCGGCATGGTGGCGCAGTGAAAGGTGCCAGTTAGGAGACCCAGGTTCGCTTCCCTGCTTGGAGTTTGAATGTTCTCCCCGTGTCTGTCTGGATTTCCTCCGGTACTCCGGTTTCCTCCCACAGTCCAAAGACATGCAGGTTAGGTGCATTGGCGATTCTAAATTGTCCGTGGTGTGGGGGTGTGTGTGGGTGTGTGCGCCCTGCGGTGGGCTGGCACCTTGCCCGGGGTTTGTTTCCTGCCTTGTGCCCTGTGTTGGCAGGGATTGGCTCCGTATTTAGGATATAGAGGGTTGGATAATGGATGGATGGACATTTGTATGCATAGCCCTATTTGCCTGTTTTCGTTTTTTTTCTTTCTTCAGTAATATTTCAGCAAACCCGGAGCTTGTCAGTTCAAATCCTGGTACTGACACCACTGTGTGACCCTGAGGAAGTCACTTCACCTGCCTGTGCTGCAAAAAACAAAAGTAATGTAACAAATTGTACCTCAGATGTTGCAAGTTGCTGGAATAAAGGCATAAGTAAAATAGATAAATATGTATTATACACATAGGAACTATTCATTTATTTTCAGTTAAGTCATCTGCAGCAAACCTTTATAAATGAGGGTTTCTCCTTTTTAGATAGTGCAAACTGTTTCTTCTTCATTGAGGTTTTCTCTTGGAGAGCTTTTTTCATTTCATTGAAAATTAAAGCAGCAGCTGCCAAAATATGTAGCTTTCTTATTAATTTTTCAACATTGTGTAAAATAACTTTATAAAGTAACATAAAAGGTTTAAATACTGGTTATCCTTTTACACTAAAATATTACTAAAGAGATACAAAAAAAGTAAAATGCATATGTTCTTTTTCTTTAAGGAGATTAAGTATTACTGAAGAAAGAAAAAAAAAACTAAAACAGCCAAATGGGGCTATGCATACGAACTTAAAAGGTTTAAATAAAACAGAAATATATACTTTGATTTTTACTTCCTTAACTTGTGGAGGGTGTATCCTGTAGCAAAGCCCTAACTTTTTTCGTGAAAGCCCGTTTCAGTCAATAAGTCTTAAAAACAGGTGTAAAGATATTGACAATAAGCTACGCAAACCCACCAAGATATGGAATCGTTTAAATCAAGTATCATTACATCTTCCTTTCTTAAAGAGAAGTAAGGCAGTACTTATAAGCTTACATATATATATATATATATATATATATATATATATATATATATAGACATACATACATCCATCCATCCATCCATTTTCCAACCCGCTGAATCCGAACACAGGGTCACGGGGGTCTGCTGGAGCCAATCCCAGCCAACACAGGGCACAAGGCAGGAAACAATCCTGGGCAGGGTGCCAACCCACCGCAGGACACACACAAACACACCCATACACCAAGCACACACTAGGGCCAATTTAGAATCGCCAATCCACCTAACCTGCATGTCTTTGGACTGTGGGAGGAAGCCGGAGCGCCCGGAGGAAACCCATGCAGACACAGGGAGAACATGCAAACTCCACCCAGGGAGACATACATACATACATATATATATATATATATCTATATATATCTATATCTATGTTAAGGATCAGTTTTTTTGTGAAGCAGCCTTAACACAGCTTTTCCGCTGTTTTATAAACGAACGCCAAGGTAGGAGCCTTTTTATTAAATGCAAGGGTTCTTGGCTTTTTTTTTTTTCTTTTTTTACGATTGTTATAGTTCTGTTTGTATACCACGTTGTCTGTTCAGCACTCCGGTTGTAATATGACTAAGCCGTGCAAGCACACTCTTGAGAATGCAACATATAGTTGTACAGGAGAAAAGCAATCTTGCCTGAAATCAATGGCAACCTTTTGTAGGTCTATGAACTTAATTTGAACTTTAGGTTTACACGGTGCTTTCTTTCCGAAGTACCTGCACTCATGAATATGTCTGTATGCGTCAGTTGCTCAAATCCCCGCGCTTCGCACCGGTGAAGTACTGCTTTTAAATTTTTATTAAGAAGAAAAGAAAACCTTTTTAAATTGAGAGAAAATATACCAATAACAATTTGTTAAGGGTCTGTTTTTTTGTGAAGCTGCCTTTAATCGAGTGATCACTTCGAGCTGACTTGCTGGCTAACCATAAGCGTTACCTGGTAGGTAACCACCCATACAATCAGATTGTGAATCAGACTACGAATGCCGTGAATGTAATTACCCCGATCTACATGCTGTCAAATAAACGAACCACACGCCGTGGCGCAATTTTAGGGGCTTCGCCTCTAGCGCTGACGTCCGAGGTTCGATTCCCGTAAGGGAGTGAAGTGAGCGCTTCACACCGGTGAAGTACTGCTTTTAAATTTTTATTAAGAAGAAAAGAAAACCTTTTTAAATTAAGTCTTAAAAAGAGCTGTAAAGATATTGACAATAAGCTACGCAAACCCACCAAGACATGCAATCGTTTAAATCAAGGCGCAAGTCGAAAAACACCATCCCATAACATTAGTTAACGATTAACACATTTCTATATGTATTGTAAGCATACAATACAACTGATAATATGTTGCACTTATTTATCTGGTGTACCGACATTTTTGCTTGTTTAACGGCTGAAATCCAACGTGGTTTGTGCCCTTCAGAATGAAAACAGTTTCCATTTATCTTTTTAATAAAAGGCGAGCTTTTAAGCCTGAGAAATCACCCCGTAAATGCACACGTTTAATTGCACATGTGTTAATATGTATGCTTACACGAACTTAAAAGGTTTAAATAAAACAGAAATATATACCTTTTATTTTTACTTCCTTAACTTGTGGAGGGTGTATCCTGTAGCAATGCCCTAACTTTTTTCGTGAAAGCCCGTTTCAGTCAAAAGTTTTAAAAACAGGTGTAAAGATATTGACAATAAGCTACGCAAACCCATCAAGACATGAAATCGTTTAAATCAAGGCGCGAGTCGTAAAACACCATCCCATACTATTAGTTAACGATTAACACATTTCTATATGTATTGTAAGCATACAATACAACTGATAATATGTTGTGCTTATTTATCTGGTGTACCGACATTTTTGCGCATTTAACGGCTGAAATCTAACGTGGTTTGTGCCCTTCAGAATGAAAACAGTTAGCATTTGCCTTTTTAATAAAAGGCGAGCTTTTAAGCCTGAGAAATCACCCCGTAAATGCACACGTTTAATTGCACATGTGTTAATATGTATGCTTACACAGTATTAAAAGACACTCAAAAATTAACGTCATTTACCTTCGTTCCCGCGTTTGACTCGTGCTGTAAATCTCTTCCTTGTTTTTAGTTCACGTGATTACGTAGGAGGCGTGATGACGCGATACGTGACTCCGCCTCCTCCATTAGAGTATATGGACAAAAAACAGGTTCCAGTTATGACCATTACGCGTAGAATTTCGAAATGAAACCTGCCTAACTTTTGTAAGTAAGCTGTAAGGAATGAGCCTGCCAAATTTCAGCCTTCTACCTACACGGGAAGTTGGAGAATTAGTGATGAGTGAGTGAGTTAGTCAGTCAGTCAGTCAGTCAGTCAGTCAGTCAGTGAGGGCTTTGCCTTTTATTAGTATAGATATATACTGTATATATATATATATATATATATATATATATATGTACGATATGTAGATTTCAAGTTAAAAGAGGTTATTATTCTCAAGCTTTACAATGCAATATTAACACCTTATCTGGAGCAACAGAAAACATCCACAGAAGCATAACTAGGCTGATTCCCAGACTGCAGATGATGAATTATGAGTAAATATTAAAGGAGCTGAGGGTTTCACTTTAAGCAAACAAAGATTAAGAGGTGACATGATTAAAGTGTTAAACATTGTGAAGGGAATTTGTACAGTGGATCGAGACAGTAACTTTAAATTGAGTTCAACAAGAATACAGGAAATCAGTTAGAAACTTGTTAAGGGTTAATTTTACATATCCATTAGGCAGATTTTCTTTACACAGAGGACCATAGACACATGGACACATGGACACATGGACTTTATGGACTTTTAAAACTAGACTTGGTGTTATTTTGGAGGATTTAAGTGGGTAGAACGAGTGAGCTTTGTTGGGCTGAATGGAGTGAGTGAGTCAGTCAGTCAGTGAGGGCTTTGCCTTTTATTAGTATAGATGATTAAATTCTGCACTAAATGTGCCAAGAGTTTGATATAGCAGCAAAGCTACTAGTAAAAAAAAAACATGGCATCTGTTTTACATGGGGAAAGGAGAATAAACAAGATGGCACATTATGCATGGAGCAATTTGCAAGTGAATGCAGCTCACTTGCAACATTTTCACAGACATGGCAGACATGACAATAATAAACAGTTTTCTTTACACGTATACATACCTGCCATCATATCATGCATGTGATTCAATATATGTGATTGTGTAGGTGTTCGATATAGGTGTTCTGAAATCAATTTTTTTTCTTATAAGGGCCTCATTTATGGACAACTACAACAATGCATCGGTCCTTACATTTTTACAAAGGAAGTCCACCATTTATTCAAGCATTTGCATTCAGTGCCAGGGCTGCAGTATCTGTGAAAACTTTGTGAGTGAACCACCATCCACCACTGAATTATTCTCTTGTAGTTTGAGTATTCCATTCACTATGTGCCATTTTCTAACCCACTTATTCCTGAACAGGGTCACAGGGTGTACTGGAGGCTATGCCAACTAGCATACCCCTGGACAGGGCGCCAGTCCATTGCAGGGTGTACACACACACACTCATCAAATACACACTAAAACCAATTTAGAATTCCCAAAAGCACCTAACCTGCATGTATGTGGACTATAGGAGAAAACTGGAGCACCTGGAAGAAACCCCAACAGACATGGGGAGAACATTGCAAACTCCACGAAGTGAGGACCTGGGATGTGAACCCTGGTTTCCTTATTGAGAGGCAGCAGCACTACCACCGTACCACCATGCAGCCAAGAAATGTATTTGTCCCGTTTATTTTAAAATTAGATTCTGGCTGATATATAAAAATAATGGTGTTGATAAGTGTGAAACAATGCAGAACATCACACTTATATACACCTTGCAATTCAGCAAGACATCTGCAATTATGAGGGAGAAACCCAAAAATAACAAGAATTTTTTTGTAAAGGCTTGAGGGGCGTTAGTTCTGACATTTGCCGCTAAGTGCGTCTACTAGACTGCCCTCTGCACCATTTGGCCAAGCGGTGTCCTTGAAGTGTTCAAGCGATTGTGTGATGCAGTGTGGAGAAAACAAGCTGAATTGTGGCAATTAAGCAAATGGCTTCTGCATCACAACAACGCCTCCACCCACACAGCATTGAATGTGCGGCAGTTTCTCACGAAAAATGGGATGACAACTGTTTCCCACCCTCTACTCCCCAGGCCTTGCACCCTGCAATTTTTTCTTATTTCCAAGAATGAAGAGGGATCTTAAAGGAAAGTGTTTTCAGGATGTAGAGGAGGTCAAGAAGCAAACGACGGAGGCACTGAAGGCTATCACTTTCCAAGAGTTTCAGAACAGTTTTCAATATGCTGAAAAAATTTTGAATAGATCCTCATATTGTGAATATAATTCTGTAACTTAAAATAAGTAGTTATTTTCTTGCTGGTTTTATTTTTTACCTCTTAGCAAAATCCACCTTAATAAAATGATAAATGTCTTGTTTATGATGGCACATCATAAACACTTAAAATGCATTGCACTTGTCATTTCAGTAAATAGTATATCACAAACATTAACACTGGTTTTATGAATCCCTTACCAAATGGCATACTGTATAATGAAGATTCATGCATTGCATTTTCCATTCCAACAGATGGTGCACCACAAACATTTCTAGTAATGCATTTTATTATTAGAAATGTTTGTGATGCACCATCTCTTGGAGTGACAAATACAATGCATTTTATTACTACATGCATTACAAAATGCATTCCAATCGATGGTGCCCTATAAATGTTAATGCAGAGGTCTACATTGATTACTTAGACTTTAACCCATTTTAGACAGGTAACACAGCTAGTGATAGTGAATAGTCTAATATGTGCTATGATGACAAAGTTGTTCACAGGTCTGTAGTCTCCCATCTAAAGTAACCTTAAAAGCTTTAAGTATATTTTGTAATCATGAGGATACCTGATATTAAGAAAAACTGCTGTTCACTATAGTTTAAATACATATAGTCAAGGGTGGCACGGTGGTGCAGTGGTAGCACTGTTGCCTTGCAGTAAGGAGACCTGGGTTCGCTTCCTGGGTCCTCCCTGAGTGGAGTTCTCCCCATGTCTGCGTAGATTTTGTCTCACAGTCCAAAGACATGCAGGTTAGGTGCATTGGTGATCCTAAATTGTCCCTAGTGTGTGCTTGGTGTGTGAGTGTGTGTGTGGGCTGGCGCCCTGCCTGGGATTTGTTCCTGCCTTGCACCCTGTGTTGGCTGGGATTGGCTCCAGCAAACCCCCGTGACCATGTGTTAGGATATAGTGGGTTGGTCAATGTCAATTTATTTATATAGCATATTTAAAACAACATAGGAATGCTGTGGCCAAAGTGCTTTACAATAAAAGAAGACAAAACATACAATTAACATAAATAACATAAATAGAAATAAAATAAATGAAACATAAATAAAATCTATACTAATTAATAAAAGGCAAAGCCCTCACTGACTCACTGACTGACTGACTGACTGACTGACTGACTCATCACTAATTCTGCAACTTCCCGTGTAGGTGGAAGGCTGAAATTTGGCAGGCTGATTCCTTACAGCTTACTTACAAAAGTTAGGCAGGTTTCATTTCGAAATTCAACGCGTAATGGTCATAACTGGAACCTCTTTTTTCACAATATACTGTAATGGACGGCAGCTCGATGACCGTGGGAGGAGGAGTTGAGTGTCACGTCATCACGCCTCCCACGTAATCACGTGAAAAGACTATGAACGCAGTAGGGAGAAATGAAGGAGGAGCCGCAAACAGCGAAGAACAAAAAATTCATTAAACAATTGAGAAGGGAGCGAAACAATAAGAAGCGAGCGAGTAAAGCATACAAGCATCTTCATAAGGGAAACAAAGCACGGTGTAAAACGTAAGTTTAAATTAAGTTTATAGAAACACTCCCGCTGCAGATTGCAATAACATATTCGCGAGATAAAAGAACGCAGTAGGGAGAAATGAAGGATGAGCCGCAAACAGCGAAGAACAAAAAATTCATTAAACAATTGAGAAGGGAGCGAAACAATAAGAAGCGAGCGAGTGAAGCATACAAGCATCTTCATAAGGGAAAAAAGCACGGTGTAAAACGTAAGTTTAAATTAAGTTTATAGAAACGCTCCCGCTGCGGATTGCAATAACATATTCACGAGATAAAAGTTTAATGAGAAGACACGAGGTATAAACGAACCACACGCCGTAGCACAACGTTAGGGGCTTCACCTCTGGCGCGGACGTTCGAGATTCGATTCCCGAGAGCGGATGCAGTGAGTGTGTACGCCTGATGAGTCCAGAATAAGGGAGAAACACGTGTCGCATACTCTTTGCATTATTTGAAAGTAAACTATTAAAACCATTCTATGATCTGCTTCTCGCAACTGAAAGACAGCACATGGTGGATGTTAGCCGACTTGCTGACCGCAACGTTAGGGGCTTCAACTCTGGCGCCGCAAACAGCGAAGAACAAAAAATTCATTAAACAATTGAGAAGGGAGCGAAACAATAAGAAGCGAGCGAGTAAAGCATACAAGTATCTTCATAAGGGAAAAAAGCACGGTGTAAAACGTAAGTTTAAATTAAGTTTATAGAAACGCTCCCGCTGCGGATTGCAATAACATATTCGCGAGATAAAAGTTTAATGAGAAGACACGAGGTATAAACGAACCACACGCCGTAGCGCAACGTTAGGGGCTTCACCTCTGGCGCTGACGATAGAGATTCGATTCCCGAGAGGGGATGCAGTGAGTGTGTACGCCTGATGAGCCCAGAATTAGGGAGAAACACATGTCCCATACTCTTTGCATTATTTGAAAGTAAACTATTAAAACCATTCTATGATCTGCTTCTGGGAACAGAAAGAGGGCACGTGGCGGAAGTAAGGCGACTTGCTGACAAACCACAAGCGTGACCTGGCAGGTAACCACCCATACAATCAGATTGTGATTCAGAAAACGAATGCCATGAATGTAATTACCACGATCTACATACTGTCAAATAAACGAAACACACGCCGTAGCACGACAGCTGTGAAAAGGGAGCTTCACAAAAAAACAGATCCTTAACAAATTGTTATTGGTATATTTTCGATCCGTTTAAAAAGGTTTTCTTTTCTTCTTAATAAAAAATTAAAAGCAGTACTTCGCCGCAACGAAGCGCGAGAATTTGGCTATATATATCTGCTTCTCGCAATTAAAAGAGGGCACGTAGCGGATGTTAGACGACTTGATGACCAAGCATAAGCGTTACCTGCCAGGTAACCACCCATAC
>NC_041405.2:76331514-76399014 GCF_900747795.2 Erpetoichthys calabaricus
TATTAGACACTGATCTCACATTCAAGAGAGCAGCCTTGATAGAAGTAGAAGAGCTCGTTGCGGGACGAGCACGGTTGAGTGTGCGAAGATTAGCAGCGTTTACACCCCGAAAGCATACAGAGGAAGAGTGATGCCGCCTTGAGATGGAGAAATTAAATCCGGTATCCAGTGCCCATAGACCAGTGATGGAGTCCTGTGCAGGAGAAGATGGGTCATAGACGATTCGCAGGCATTGGGAATCCAAGCTCTGGGACTTAAGTTGGCGTTGTTTAACAGCAATAACGGCTCTGCTTCCATGGCGGCGGCGGGTGCGTTTGTGTCTCCGAGAGGCATTCAGCTCACTGATACAGGTGAACACTGGCGTCCAGGTGAAGAAGTCAGGAGATGAATAAAACAAAGGTGGAGGTTCACATAATATCCCATCAGGAGATGAAAATTGAAAGGAAACCAAGCAAGAAAATATGTTAAGTAAAGAATCACAATCATAGGACAGTGGCCGCTGAGATACTAATACATAAAAACAAAGTTAAAATATAGATTAGCGAGACGTGCAGTGACTGACATATAGTCAAAATGTTTGATGGAGTGATACAGGTGCTTAAGAACACAAGTTGTGCAACACACAACTTTAAAATATATCAGTATACTATGTTCTGACCAGAAATTATTTCCATTTATTTTCTCAGTACTGTTTCAGTTTATCAAAAGAAGTGTTATTATTTTGACATAGTCTTGAGATTATTTCTTTAGCAATATTAATTGCATATAGTAGAGCCTCTGTAATGTATAAAAGAGATTAGGAAAGAAAGCAAAATTCTTTATACATATTTCTGTACCTTACATATTATGACAGAAATAGTTTGGTGACAAAATACTTTTATAAAAAAAAAAGTGCATTAATATGTAATTGGTGTACAACTCTAAAAATCTCAATGTGGCGTAGTTTCCATATGGAAAATATACTGTATTGTAAGGGGAGCAACATGAAAAGAAAGAACTGGAGTTGATCTAGTCTGTTGTGAGAGATGGACATCTAGGATCCACTGACAGCAGTGTTATTTAGCTTTTTTTTTTAACTGTCATTCTGAGGTATCCTGTATTTAGCCAACCCAAGACAATTTAATTACAAGTATATTAAAAGCATGAACCAGAGATCAAATAGAAAGGAAGAGTTAGCTAAAGTATCACTAAAGTCTAAACCGGTCTCAAGTTCACGATACAGCCTGTCAGTTGTTGAGTTGGAAGAGAAGGGTGAAGGATTGGATCAGCCAGGAACTCACTCTGCAGCATTGGCTCCAGCCAAAAGTGAATGTGGGAGCAAAACTGCGAGTAAGGCAGGTAATGAGAATCTGCCGATATTAGGCAGGTTATCGGAACTGAGCATGGCCTCTCTATCCCAGCTGTCAACTACTATCAATATCCCCAGTGAGTCAACAGCAAGATGGAAACGAACTGTCTGAGCTGAAGGTAATGATTACCACACTCTCTGGGGAATAAATAATATAAAGTCAAAGTTAACAAACCAGAATTCAACTCCTGCCCGTGAGAAAGAGAAGAGAGCCAACAACATGAGCAAATCTCTGAAAACAGCAAAGAAAGGTGAATGTTCTTTTTCCTGATATAACTGCTGTGGCCACCAAGGGTCACACCAGTTCCCTAAACCTGACACAAACAGACAGTAGGCACAAGTCCAGTACAACACACATTTATTTCAGTTTGGGAAAATGCTTCCCAAATTGTTTCTCCCTGCACAGTCCCAGCACACAGTACAAAACACAAGAGTATAAACACTTTTGTCTCTGTCCTCTGCCTCCACTCCTCCTCTGGCCAAGCTTTGTCCTCTTCCTCCCGACTCTGATTCCTCAAGTGAAGTGGGGCGGTCCTTTTTATGCTGTACCTGGGAGCACTTCAGGTGGCTAATCAGCATTGTTTGGAAATACTCCTAGGTATGGTGGAAACCCAAAATAGGGACCTGCAGCTTCCTCTGATGGCTTCCACGGAATTCAACAGGGCGGTGCCAAACTCCAACTGCCCTGGAGCCCTGTGGGAATCCGAGACGCCACTGTAACCCAAGGGGGCTGCCATCTAGTGCTCCGGGGGAGGCAGTGTCCTATGCACATCTGCTCCCCTGGTCCTTCCTTCCTTCAGACAACCTGCCTCCCGGCTGGGAAAGACCCCCAGCTGTCCGTCAGACTGCTTATTCTAAGATTTGATTAATTAGATATTGCCATATTTTTTAAAAACATTTTGAACAGATCTTCTAAGTGAGAATTAATTATTTCCATTTCAAATAGTACAGAACATCAGCTACCCACTGACTTATAACAGGCAAGCTGGAATTCTTCCAAGGCAAGACGTGATTGATAGTAGAATTTCTACCTTCAGGTGGTACCTGCCCAGATACCAAATTCTCAGTTGTGTTGAATTATTGGATCATTGTTATATTTGTCACAGGTTGTAGATACTGGAGCTCAGAGTAGAGCATATAAAGTGGCGGAAGTTTCTTCCATAGTAAATATGAAGAGCATTGTCGACCATCATGCAAAAATTCTCAAGTAGCATTTCATACCAGACATGCTGATATTTATTTCCACAGATTCCTATTGTAAATAAGTGCACAGTTTCTTACAAAAAACAAGATTTTGAAAGAGCAAACTAAATGTTGTATTCATTTTGCTCCTAAGTTAGCAGAGTAGGGAAATCTCTTGAATATAGTGATTTCAAGAATTCTTTCTACCTGAGGTTTTTCCTGATTGCTGGTCTACCATCAGGGCAGGGTTGGTTTTAGAGTCCTGCAAGTTGTGCCCCCATACTGGGCACTGAGCTCAGGAGCACCAAACTGATGATATTTTTAACTATTAAAAGGCAGGCTCCCATGCGGTTTAATCCAGGGAAGAGAGCTTGTGTGGATGATGTTTCTCCTCCCAATCTGGATGAAGAAGAAAGCCCATGATCAGAAATGTTCATCTGTTTCCTAACATTCTTAGGACCTGTGCCATGACATGAAACAACCTTATCTGGGACTTCACCAAGAGCTCAGTAATTCAGCTGCTTCCGTGACTTGTGGGACCATAGTTTGTATTAGCTACAATGGTGCCTGAAATACATCACCCTACAACTCATACTAATTGGCAGAAAAATATATATGACACTACCTGCGTTCAATAGTCTAACAGTCAAATCTGTGCACAACAATTTAATGTCTTCATCATCTGCATAGATGTGTGTCTCTGGGAGATGCCTAATGGTGACACCCAAGTCAATAGAACTGTCAGGTATGCAGCTGTTCATCAAAGGGTGCCAGATACTCCACTCACAGCAGCAAATCAGTAGGACATGTTCCAAAGTACCCATCTTTTAAAAGCAGAAAATTATGTAAATTGGGATGAGCATGTGAGGGAGCAGAAATGTTAAAAATATGTAAGAAAACAAATATTTATTTAAACCAGTGCAAATATGCAATAATCAAGACATGAAACAATGTTTCAACAACAGGTGCAAAGCTAGTAGCAGAACTGTAAAGCAAAACTGAAAAGTCAGAAAACAACACAAAATAAAAAAAACAAACCAAAACTAGATTCAAACACATTTACAAGATCATGGTGAGTACTAGTGGATGACTCTTACAAGGGCAAGGCTGTAAATGCTTAAGTGAAGTCATTACCTTAAACCCCTTTTATGTTATCAGCTTCACCTCAATACACATTTAAAAGAGTTTGAAAAATTGCATAGATATGTGGCATCCTATTGTTTATGGATTGAAACAGATATAAGACTTCAGTGGAATAAAAGTGTAAGTGCTTTCCGCCACCAAACGATAAACCTTGAATTTAGTATTTGAAAAAGACTCAGGGCCACCTTTCTATGCTTATTAAAACACAGCTTAGCCTTTAGAGGGTCAGTGTGTAAGTTGTTCATGCCAAACAATAGAATTTGACAACATCAAAAAGAGTCATCTGTTCAAAATGAAGGAGTCAATCTTTCAGTGAATGAAGTGCTAAAGAATATTCAAGCAGGCGCAATAGAATCATATTTTACTATTATTTTGTGCTGCACACCTGATGTAAGCCATTCAGAGAAGTTATCCTTGACAGCTTTGTTCACAGATATAACAAATAGTAAGGTGTCTATAAAAGAACACTTGATTGGTTTAAAAAATAAGTGAGTCTACAGACATGGGGCTCACACCATTTATCTTAGCTGCATAGAAAGAGTAAGGTATGAGCATAGAAGGTCTAAGAGCTTAAGGCAATGACAAAGGGGTTAACATAAAGGGGCAAAATAAAAGTGCTCAGCGAGAGTGGCTCAAATGAATCTTACAGCATTTTTTCTCCCATGTGGCTGTGATTCTCTAAACCTAGTGATTTCATATGCAGGCTCAGCATGCACAGGTGCTATTTCCCCTTTTGGAATGCTGCAACTAATCTCTTCTCTACTGCCTCACCTCAAAGGTGGAATATACTACCAGTAATTTACCTACCCTCACTTTAAAGACACTAAGGTACACGAAGTGGGAAGGTATGAAAGCAGTGTGGCACAGCCAAGAGAAATCTGTAATACCCTCATCCAAATTCATGAGACAGCTTCTGCAAATGCAGGGATTAGACATGAAGCAAATTGCCTTTCTAAACAAATCATAGATTTCATTTTTTTATCTCAATTTGTGCATGGTACAATATATTGTTCCAAATGAGTATCATCAGTAAAAACTGCACAGTGTGAATTCTGATGCTGCCTCAGCTTTAATACAGACAACAATTTTACTCCACATAGAAACTATTGTTATGAAAAAGCAAAGAACAAAGCACAAGAAAGTAGGCTGTATGATTATAAAAGTGTAAAAGAAAAAGTTGGAAACCCAGAAGAATAATCTAGATAAGGTTTTTTTCCTGACTATAGTTGATAGTGTTTTAAATTTGTTAAATTAACATTTCCGTTAACTTAATAATCAGACAAAACTGATATTAATGGCTATGAACTAACTAAAGAATCAAAGCCTTTTTACTCACTGGGAAACACTGCAGTTTCTGCTGTAGATGAATACGCACGATACGTTTCCTAACATCTGGGTTGGTTTATGGAAACACTGCCAGGGCTAAGAGATGTTTAAGTGATAGATAATGACTGATGAAACACTATCTGCAGTCATTGACTTGTCTTCAGCAATCTAATAATTTACTCAAATGAGGGCAAGGAAAGTGAAGTTCACTTAAACCACCAAAGATGGTTAAAGTAATAAAGATCCTATTACAAAACAGACAGTGAAGTTTACTTAATTTATTTATACTGATTTAAAGCTGTTCACTTCTGTTTAAAATATTGCATTGCATATGTATTATTTTTTTATTATCACTGTTGCTCATTTAATGTCTAACCATTTAGTTGGTTTCGATATTTTATGATACTAGCCACAATACCTGTCAAAGACAGGTAATAGAATAATTTAAAAATATCTGCTATCTCTGGCCCCACATGTACCTTCAGCTCCTTTCTTCTGTATTCATGTGCATGTGAATGTCTCTTCACTGATGCTCCCTCTCTCAAGCACATTCCCATAAAGCCTGCGTGAGGCACTTTTGTCATTTCCTGTCCTCTTTTATACTTCCTGTCTGTGAAGGTGACTTTCTCAGCATGCTTCCTATGCAGCTTCTCCTAATGTGTCTCACACTCGCACTTCCTCTTTTGCTGCATCACCAAAGCCAAACTGACCAATCAGATTGTACTGTAAACTCCGGCCACCCAGAAACTCAACTGTGTGAGACACCTCAGTACACATTTAAAAGAGTTTGAAAAATTACATAGATATGTGACATCCTATTGTTTATGGATTGAAATAGATATAAGACTTCAGTGGAATAAAATTGTAAGTGCTTTTGCACACCAAATGATAAATCTTGAATTTAGTATTTGAAAAAGAATATTCAAGCAGGAGCAATAAAATAATATTTTACTATTATTTAGTGCTGCACACCAGATATAAGCCTTTCAGAGAAGTTATCGTTGACACTTTTGTTCACAGATATCACAAATAGTAAGGTATCTATAAAAGAACACTCGATTGGTTTAAAAAAATAAGTGAGTCTACTGGAAAAAAAAGCAAGGGACTGGAAACACAGACCTTACTTAGTGCTTTATTATATAGTAGACATAGCTCAATAGTCAACACATTTATGAAGCCATATGAAAATATGATGTGAATCTGAAGATAAATTCAAACGGCTGTGTCATTTAAATAATCCAGTATTTTTGAGATTATCATTAAACTTACAAACATTTGAAGCACTTTTCAAAAAACATTTACCCAAGGATTACCCAAAAAAAATGACAACTGAGGACAGTTTAGATAGGCAATCAAAAACAAAACATGAAAATAAACTGACAGAGAATAAGTGAACTAAGTTTTAAACAAGTCATATTTTAAATTATGTGTCTTAGTATTAGTAGCATAATAAATTATTCTTAGGGTTATATACTCATTATTACCATATGTATAGGGTACAGTAAAATCTTACTGTGCACGTGGTAGTCATATTATATACATCATAGGGGTGGAGTGGTGGCTCTGAGGCTAAGGAGCTGCGCTGGTATCCCGAAGGTTGCTGGTTCGAATCCCCCATCACTGCCAAAAAGGCCACTGCTCTGCTGGGCCCTTGAGCAAGGCCCTTAACCTGTAATTGCTCGAGGGGCGCTGTACAATGGCTGACCCTGCGCTCTGACCCCAAGGGGTATGCGAAAACTACCAAATTCCTAATACAAGAAATTGTATAAGGCGAAATAAAGAACAAAAAAAAAAAAAAAAAATCAACATGTCGCCATGATTAGATAGATAGATAGATAGATAGATAGATAGATAGATAGATAGATAGATAGATAGATAGATAGATAGATAGATAGATAGATAGATAGATACTTTATTAATCCCAATGGGAAATTCACAAATATGAATATAACAACCTTACCTCAAAACTTCTGTTTGCCTCTATTGTCCTCTCTGAAGAGTTTGGCAGTGTCTCATCACCACTTGATTTGGGTGTCTGTGTCGTTGGTAAAGGTCATAAATAAGACCCTTTTTGTTGTCTAAGATGCAGGTAAGCATTCTTCACTACTGACCTCATTGCTAGCCTTGATAATTTTAGAGCATTAGAAAAACTGTGATGAGAACAAGCTATTTAGCCCAACAAGCCCGTCCATCCTGTTTAGCCAGATTGTCCAAAATAACATCAAGTCAAGATTTGAAGGGCCCTAAGGTGCTACACTTCACCATGCTATTTGGTAATTTATTTCATGTGTCTATGGTTCTTTGAGTGAAGTAAAACTTTCTCACAATAGTACGAAATCTGCCACGTAACAAGTTCCCAGCCATGTCCCCGTTTTCTTGTTGCAAAATTTATTTTAAACTAACAACTGGGATATACTTTATTAATTCTTCTCATAGTTTTAAACTCTAATCATGTCTCCTATTAATCTCTGTTTGCTTAAATTGAAAAGACTCAACTCCTTCAGTCTCTCCTCATAGCTCTTACCTCTTAGTCTCAGAATCAGCCTAGTTCCTCTTCTCTGGACTTTCTTTAGCACTGTTATGTCTTTTTTTGTAATATAGAGACTGAAACTGAACACAGTACTGCAGGTGAGGTTTAGCCAGAACATTAAATAACTTAAGAGTAGCATCCATTGACACATCGTAATATATTACCTATTATATATTTTTATATATATACCTATTAGATATTTTGTTTCCTTTTGTACACTATCTTGATATAGATAGTGATGAGTCCACTATGACTTCTAGTTCCTTCTTATATTGCGTAAAGTTTCAGACCCCCCATTTTATTTAAATCTAGCCAACATGTAATACTTTGTATTTACTTGCATTAAATTTCATCTGCCACAAATCTGCCCAAGCCTGTATCCTATCCAAATCCTTCTGTAATAGTTGAACTAATTCTACATTATCCGTCCTTCCACCTAGTTTAGTATCATCTACATTCTTAACCGGCTTATTGATTACATTCTTGGCCAGATTGTTTATGTATATTAAAATGAGCAACACCCCAGCACAGATCCCAGAGGAACACCATTTTTAACATGACCTTATTCTGAAAAAGGCCCCCTCACAGTAACCTTTGGCTTCCTGTGTATGGGCCAGTTTTATTCTGTTTTTTTTTTTTTACTATTTTACAGATTGCACTCTGAATTCCCACTTCTTTTAGTTTGATTGATAAACTTTAATTTGGCCTTCAGAAAATCGAGAAAAATAATATCATATACACCTCTCTGACTGTGAATCCTTTTGTTGCTTTTGCATAGAATTCCAGCATATTGGTGAAGCGTGGCCTTCCTTGTCTGAACTCATGTTGAGTATTTGCTTATTCATTAGCCTCCAGTCTTTAGAAATTTTCTCAAGTGTGTAGGGGGTTTAGAAAAATATGTGCCACGGGTTCATATTTGTACTTAGTAACTTCTTATAAGGCCGCAAATATAAACATTATCTGGTCCTCTTAGATCTGATCCTTGTTAGATTTCAGCCTATTTAATTCAGGCAGTACTTCTCCCAATAAAATTTCCTTACTTTTGAGGTATACACTATCTTCCTGAAGGACAGCTGGGGAAGATCTGCCAATTCTTTCCTACAACACAGGCTAGCTGCCTCCTCCTGGAGTCTAGCACCACTGAGCTCAAGGTACTGGATCAGCTGGCATCTCCTGCTGATGTAAGATTCCTGGAGGCAGAATTCAATGAAGGCAGCTTCCAAAAAGTCTAACATCATACCGAACTTGCAAAGCAATGGCCTCATGTATACGGTTTCTTTGAATGACAATTAAGCCCTATTAAAATTCAATATGATTTAATTATGAGTTTAACAAACTACAGCACCTGTTAAATCCTTACAGACACTCATTAAGCACCTATATTAACTGTTGAAGGTGCTCTCACTACTAAATGCTTTCTGCCTTGTGACTCACTTAAGCTGCAAGCTGAAAGTGTTTTTATTTCTCAATAGAGTTTCTCTTAAGCCTGTCTGTTTCCCTTGGAAAATTTCTTCACCTCTTCCTGTTTTCATCCTAAAAGAGCTATAAATACTTTGGCTATTTAAATGTTCTGCTTTTTAAATGTGTGCTGTTTATTTATTTATTTATTATATGAGCTATTTATTTACTTTTAACAAGTAAAAAGCCAGCTATTTATTTACTTTTTACATGCACTGCTGAAGCTAAGATGCCAAAAAACTCACAGCTACCTTTGCTCATGGGTAGTTGATTAAAGAGATCTAAAGAGTTACCCTTCTAAATGTAAAAAAAAAAAAAACACTGGAAAAGGATCTACTCAATACTTTTGTGGCGACCAACAATGAAGCTATAGGAGCAAACACTGCATTTTAATAAAGTTTCACACCCAGATGAAATGCAACACGAGAGTCTCCATAGTACAAACTACCAATATGGGGTGACATCAGCATGCCTTACACATGCTGTACTGTACATCAGCAAATCAGTCTACATCATCAAAAAAAACCTGTTGTGATTCCTTCTACCACAATGTCAAAAATGGAGTGCAGGCCTTAAAATTTACAAAACACTGACCAGCCCACTTTATAGTTTGGGACCACTAAAAAGGTCTCATCCGAGAAAGTCTCACCTAAATTGCATTGTTCCAGCCCAAAAATGGATCAAAGTTAAAAAGTTTAAAAAAGGTAAAAGGGGAAGAGGGAGTATAATTTAAAAAATCTGGTTTAAATAATAAATTTACAAAAATTCAATAAATAAATCAAAGATCACAAAAAGTCAAGGCAGCAGAAACAAGTTTTGCCTAAAAGGCGAACACAAAAAGCAAACAATTTCAGAAATCTCAAAGACCAGAAAGAGTACCTTTAAAACAAAAGAGGATCAAAACCATTACATTCAAGAGAAGAACACATTCATAAAAACTGAATTCCAAATCAAAAGTGAAATGTTGAAAATGCCCCAGCTGTATACTCAGGTGGCTCTGCTCCATGGGCTCCACATAAAAAAGACAGGGCAAATAGCAACTAAAGCTACTATACGGTGAGGCAGAAAGGACGAACGTCTTTGAAATGGCTAGAACTCACCACTAGGTGGAGTGACAGATGTGCGGTAGGTGGCGTTAGGTTTGCGAAGTCTTAGCATTTTTTTATTTTCTTTTTAGTTGAAGCCATGGAGCTGTGGACGATAGAACACTGCGTTTTTGCGTATGAATGTTTTGTCAAGAATAACCAATCTATTACATCAGTTCAGTGTGAGTTTCTTGCCATTTCAATATCCACAGAAATAAAGCTGTTCCCGCTCGTAACACTATCCTACTTTGGGTTAAAGCACTTTGTACACGAGGTACACTAAACAAAAGACCGCCGGGGGCTGCACGAAGGGCACATACCCCTGAAAATGTGGAAAGCGTACAACTAGCCCTGCTGCGCAGTCCAAGTCAATCTGCTCGGAAGCATTCTTCTGAAGTTGGCCTCAGTAATCGTTCGGAGCGCTATATTGAGATTATAAACAACTTCTTTTTTACCTGAATTACGACGAAAACGTATTCCCATCCAGCATGTGTGGTTTCAACAGGATGGGGCGACAGCCCACACAGCTAGAGCATCAATGGATGTTATTCGCCCTCTCTTCCTAGGTCACCTCATTTCCAGGTTTGGTGACATTCATTGGCCTCCTCTCTCCCCTGACTTATCCATGTGTGATTATTTCTTGTGGGGTCACCTCAAGGCACATGTATACGAGCATAAGCCCCATACATTGGAGGAACTGAAGGAAGCCATTCGCGTGGAAGTCACCCAAATCGACAGAGCGATGTTGAAAAGAGTGGAGGCCAACTTCCATGAACGCCTTCAGAAATGCATCAGTGATAACGGACACCACATGGGAGATGTTGTTCTCTGCACTTGATTTTGTCAAATGCTATTTCAATATGAACTCAAATCTTTCAATAAATTTATTTGTAAGAAAAAATTAACAATTTTGTGATTTTGTAAAAAACGTCCGTCCTTTCTGCCTCACCCTGGTATTAACATAATACACAATTACACAATAATTAGTAAACATTGCAATATTATATAAATACAAAAGAGAATTAAACCCAAAAAATGAATTAGGAAAGAATTTACTAAATAATATTAAAAAAACACAATCTTTAAAATAAAAGAAAATATACTTGAACCAGGGATGAAACATATTAGCTACCAGACAGTGTAGCAGTTTAGCCATTGCCAATGCCAGATGTAGAGTATACTGGTTTGGCTTCTTCTGCCACTGCAGCACCCTGCATATCCTCTGCACCCTACAGTATTTTAGCTTATAGTAGACCATATTGTATCAATATATTTGGGTTTGGTGACTTTTAAGGAGGTTAGCCTTTTGAAGATATACATTATTGTGCTCTTTACTGTGGAAAACCTCTTCAAGAGTATGAAACAGCTGGGTATCTTCGAGAATTCAAAGAATCTACAGAACTGCTGTCAAAGAAGAGGCTGTTTCAAACATCCATGTCTGACAGACAAGAACAACTCTCCAAATTAGATAAAAAGTAATCCATTATGAAATAATGAGTCCATGATCATCACACAAAACACTGTGAAGTGACAACTTGATAAAGTATCTGTTGTGCATAACATAACAGATTACAGGCTGCATGACTTTCATCTAGCCCAGTGCATTCATAATAAAAGCATTAAATAAAGGACAAAAGCCTATCACTAATCTGCCCTACAATTAAAGGAAATGTATTTTAGTATTACTGTAAATGTCTACTGCAGCTGGAAGTTCTGTTTCTTGTGCTTAAGGGCTATTGTACTAAATATGATTTATTTAGATTTAGATTTATTAAGAGTAATAGATTAATAAATTAATACTGGTTTCTTGATATGTTTATTCATTATTAATTTATAATTTTTTAACTCAGTTTTATTTAGAATTCTTAATCATAGTTCCAGTTTTTCATTAGCACCATTGTTACCTTTTTTTTATCTTTAAATAACCATATTGCTACAAAGAAAAGTGAACATAAACCGTAACATGTCATTAACTTTCCTGTAATTTTGGTTGACAGAAGCATGAAAAGAGCTGCTTCCAAGGAGAAAACTTAGCAGCTGTCTGGCATTTCATTTTAAAGCTTTTCTGCTTAGACATTATGATGAATCATCCATGAAGGATTAGAAATAACATGGACTGCTGAAATAACAGTTTCGATTATCAGCACTATCACGGCCGTCCAAATAGCTTACATATCTTCCTAGTGACAGTGGCAATTTTTTGGTTTTGGTTATTTAAGTTACCTTCAGATATTACAGCAACTTAATTTATATTGAAACAAACTATCCTATAATGCAGTGATAGTTAATGAGTTGTGGAGTGTGTGAATGCTTTGCTGTGTTCAGTGATGGGATTCTGCACTGTTTAGGGTTTATTGGTGCCTTATTCTTATTGGTCCAGAATAAGCCACTTGTCTCGTTCCATAATGAAAAAGGTGGACTCAGAAAGTGGGTGGATTCATTGTTAAAATAATGCAGTATTGTTAAACTTTATTCTATTCAGTGATAATTTTCAATATATTACTTGTTATAATTGTTGTATAGTAATATAGTGGAAATACTTTGTTGCTGTACTTGAGAATGTTTTGAGAATAATTTTAATTTATTTTACTATAAAAATTTCTTGTACCTTCGCTACATTTTCAAATGCAAATGGCTGCTTTTATTACTGTATATTTTGCTAGACGCATTCGTTGCTGCAATATTTAACCAGAAATCAAACGGACTATGCAGATATGTACAATGCCAATTTCAGTCAAATATCTAAAATCAAGGTTTCCTGCTTAAGGGACAACCACTTTGCAAAAATTGTATTTTTATAAAGAATCAACTGTGCACTGCTGGGGCTAAACCTCATCTATGCAGTCATTCCAAGTACAAATGGGAGGGGCTGGATGTTTAGGGAAGTACTGAATGTTGGTGATGGACAATCTCCAGTCTTAGTTATTTCCATGGTTCAAGCTGCAGCACTCAGAATCTGTCCTTGTGGCAGCATATCAAACAAGGCAGGGCTTCATCTGCAGGCTGCAGGGAGGTGTACTGTTACTGCACTTTCACATGCTGTGGTTCACACACCTTGTCACATGTGTTACAAAGTCCAAAACAGATTGTGAAACGGTTGGAAAAGCCTAAGTAAAACCAAACAGCCACTCCTTTGAATATGAAACTAGAAGTGATAAAGTCTAGGTGCTCATTCATTATTTAATGAAGGGAAATGTAATTCAGCTGTTTGCAGGTCATTCAGCCCAACAAATCCAACAGTCCTACCCACTTAATTCTTCTAAAATAGCATCAAGTCGAGTTTTGAAGGTCCCTAAAGTCCTTCTGTCTACCATACTACATTGTGTCTAAGGTTCTCTGTGTAAAGAACAATTTTTTAATGTTTGTGCAAAATTTACCCTTAACAAGTTTTCAAAGGTGTCCCTGTGTTATAATAATTTAAAAATAACAGTTTCAATCCACTGTACTAATTCCCTTCATAATTCTAAATACTTCAATCATGGCTCCTCTTAATCTCCTTTTGCTTGGTAAGCAATGTTGTTATTATTAGTCTAATTGTCAAGTTTCATGTAGTTCAGCATTATTTTTAACAAAAATAGGAGTTATTTTGGGGTAAGGGAATGCTTAAAAATGTTTTCCATTTAAATTAATTATAGTGAGGTTATAAAAATTCACTTCATGAAGGGGATTTCATTAATGGATAATCTTCATCCTATTGCAGGAAGCATGTACATCTCTCCTATTAGAGCCCTGCCCAGTGAATTAAGATGTCCACTCATGCTGAATGGCACATCTTCGAGTTGCAGATACTTGGGTCATAATTTATTTATTGTAATAGAACTCACACACATAAAGAAGGTATCCTAAATTAAGGTTGTAAGAACTTTGTTTGAATACACACATAGATATACACAGTATATACATATACATATGCACATTAACATAGGGAAACACACATTTATCAAAATGAGCACAATGGTACAGTAGTAAATCTGTTTTGATCATGTTGTGTATTTATTAACCTCTGTTCAGTTGATATGACAGCGCTTAAGTCCCTCTTTCTTTATGCTTGTCATATGGATTGGTTCCTGCCTTGTGCCCTGTGTTGGCTGGGATTGGCTCCAGCAGACCCCCGTGACCCTGTGTTCGGATTCAGCGGGTTGGATAATGGATGGATGGATATGCCTTTATTAATTATACATTGTAACCGTCTTGTGGATGCTGGATGATATCACACCTGGGATCGGATTCTGTAAGTTTTGGCATTTTATGTATATAAATATACTAGCTGTACTACCTGACTTTGCCCTGGAAATTCCTGAAGACAATGGATCTCAGTTATACTGTAGTAGTGTTGGTTAAATGGATATATCAGATATACTATGCAACTAACTTTTTGTACACAATATTTGTGTTTTTTTTTTACAAGAAGCTAATATTATTAGTTCACTGGCACTCCATAATCCTGAATATGCTACATATAAATTGCATGTGAGCAAACATTCCTGCCATTGATCAATTCTTGCTTTTCCTAGTGACTGGCCTTGGCTTTTATTAATGGTCACTGCAAAACACAATTGTAGAGTAAGCTGTATTTTTTTTAATTGAAATGGATAATCAATAAGGACAATGGAATTTTGGGAGTTTTTACTATTGTTATTATTATTATATATTTATAATTTCCATTTGTTTACAGTATTCATTCAAGCATTACCTTTGGTATTTTTCATCAGTTGTATGATTTTTTTTTTACCCTAACCATTTGTTGTGGCAAACTGGAGATTATCCTGGCAACAGCGACCAAGCAGAAACTGTTTCTAGAGAGAGCACCAGTCCATTAAAAGGCCTATTCACGCTCAAATGCATGCTTATATTCCCATAGGGCTATTTTAGAATCATCAGTTAACCTGATATACACACCTCTGGAGACATAGGAGGTATAATACATTAAAGCTTGACTACAGAACAAGTTGTTCAGTATCTAGTTATTTAGAGGCTCTTAGTATTTCCGACACCCCTTCCTTTCTGCCCACTCTCCATTAATGAAGGGCTTCTGGTGATACCATCTCCTTGTCACATCAAATTTCAATCCAGACTCTTTTCACATACAGGCCTTCACTGGCGTAAAGAGCTCTTAACATTCATTTGAACAGCTGACTTTCTCAGTGAGTTTAAGAAGCAATAGACAGCTTTACTATTTTGTGAATATGTTCCTAACTGCTGACGGTTTTTATGTCAAGTTCTTGTGTAGTTAAAGTAAGGTTAAACAGTCTTGTGCTTTAGTGTGTTTAATGGCTACTTACTTATAAGGTCTACAGTACTTTTCATTTATTTTGTTCAATTTTTGCATCCTATTCTGGTAACACTTTTTCACAACTGATGCTGACTCTGTTTTGCTTATGTCACTTGTGGGTTTCTGTGAATAAAGACATTTACTAAATGAATAAATATAAAATATAAATCCAAAATACCAAAAAAATCGCATTGATACATGGGGGAAAAGTATAAATTCCACAGAGAAAGTCATAAAAGTGAGACTTGAACTCAGAATGTTAAATCCCTGAAGTAGCAGTGCTACCTATCATGCTGTCCTCAAACATTTTTGATTAAAATGATAATTTTAATAATTTTTTCTTCTTAAATGTTTTAGCTTAATAGTAATATGCCACATAGTCTGTTAATGTCTTGGCACATCCAAAACAAATTATTACAGTCAGGGCAGCATAATTACTACCTATTGTTTATTTAATGAAAAACATTACTAATTAATGAGTAAATCTAAATAGGCAACACAAGATCACCTAAACCCAGCATTTCTATTTTTAAAATGTGTTTATCAGTTATGTTCTTCCGTTTTTTGATAGTTTTTGCCTTTATGTATTGTGGGTTGCTAAACGTACTGTTTTCAACATATACTGTATAGTACTGTATATGTAGTGATGTAGTGTTTAATAGTAATTTACATGGCCTGCATCCTCAGTTCAGATTTATTTTGGAATTCTCTCTTTCAGAATGTTTCATGTTGTCCTTATACCTTGTGTATATTACAATGGTTTTTAATATAAGATGGCAGTGAGCTGCTTTATTTCCAATTTATGTAAATCTTCTAAATATTGTAAAGCCGTGTAACCCAGAAGGCACTCATATGTATGTGCTTACACATTTATATTTAAAAGTCAGTTACTGTTTTTGAATGTGACTAAACCTGGTCCCTGATTATACAGAAATAGGTACTAGTACTGTATTGGTGCAGAAGGATTTAATTTTATACCTCAGAATATGAAAGCGTTTATCCACTTTCAGAGACATTGACACATGACTCAGAAAACAAGTATTGTATCCATTCACTGCCAGCAATGATTTAGAGGCAAACATATTTATCATAGAAACTTTATTTCTTAAGAGTTTACAGAGGTCTGTTAATAAAAGAAGGAAAACGATAGAATAAGGATATAATTTTCTCCACTTGCATCAAAATCAGCCTTCCTAATTTTTTGATTGGAAAGTGAAATTTAAGAACAAAAAATGTTTACAAATCAAAGCAAATTCCCTGTCTGGCTAGTGAATAAGAAATAAACATTTTGATGTTAAATCCAGTATTTACATCTTCAGGTATGCATTTCCAAAAAAAATGAAGCACTGTATATTTCCAACCTGTAGTATTTTCCATTAGCTCCATTGTTGAACCTTGTTTTTTTGCCACAACCAAACCCAAAGCCATTTCTCATAGATTCTATATCCAACTCTGGCATCTCCATAATACAGATCAAGTCTGCCTTTCTGCCTTTTAGTCTCCTTTTAACCATTGTTACTCTCTTTAATATTTTTCCTGTTGTTGCCTTCCTTCTCTCATGTCTTCTGCAATACCTTTTCTGCTGTGCCACACGCTCTCCTTCTCCATTTTTTTATTGTATAGAATGTTCAGTAATGAGACTAAGACTACTTCACTGCTAACATTAAAACACTCTTTAACAAAGCAGCTAGCAAAACCATGACAGGATGTGAATCTGAGACCTTGACAAGCATGCAGCCAATTAGTCAAGAAATATGTTAAGGACAGTAAGTAATGGCATATTCTGTATAAAAAAAGTCTAAGCTGTTGTATATCTGGACATTTCCCATCACATATCAGATAGTTGAGGAACATGACCAAAATTATGTGTTGTCAGCAACTGAAAGATACAGACCTGATTTTATGTAAGGTAAAAATAACAAGAAATACACACAAACACAGTACCAAATTTGAATTAGCATACTAATCAAGCTTCTCACTTACAAATTTTGTATTGCTTTATGTGTTTCAAACATTAATATAATTGGATGAAAAAAATATATACCAAATAATACACCGGGCAGCATGGTGGCGCAGTGGTAGCGCTGCTGCCTCGCAGTAAGGAGACCCAGGTTCGCTTCCTGGGTCCTTCCTGCGTGGAGTTTGCATGTTCTCCCTGTGTCACGTGGGTTTCATCCGGGTGCTCCGGTTTCCTCCCACAGTCCAAAGACATGCAGCTTATGTGCATTGGTGATCCTAAATTGTCCCTAGTGTGTGCTTGGTGTGTGTGTGTGTGTGTGTGTGTGTGCGCGCCCTGTGGTGGGCTGGCACCCTGTCTTGTGTTCTGCGTTGGCTGGGATTGGTTCCAGCAGACCCCTGTGACCCTGTGTTAGGATATAGCTGGTTGGACAATGACTGACTGACTGGCTGAAATAATACACCTATAAACTGGGTGTAAAGGCTTTATCTTTCAAACCACCATTCGGTGCCTCCTATTCACCTCCTTTTTCACTGTCTATCTCTTAATCTTTGCCCCAGTTCACCTATTGAATCCAGCCTCAGTAAAGCTCTGACAGAAAGTGGATTTTAAAGAATACTTTGTGTCAATCCAGTGCTGAGTCATGCCCATACAAAATTCAGGAAATACTTAATCCCTGAGTCTCTTTTTATATTTAAATAGTCAGATATCTTCTATTGCGTGGAATAATGCCATATATGCTCTGCAGGTAGCAATGTGGTTTTGTATGTTTATCATGTATGTTTTTTTTTTAACTTCTTGTTTCATAGTAATTTGTTTTTGAGCTCACCAAGGTCCTAATTCATATTACCATGAGGAAAATGATGTCTACTGCAGTCGTTCTTATGTTGTTTCCAATCTTTTTATGATATGCATTACAACATTAGAACAAACTTGATGAGAACAGGCCTCTGGCCCAACAAGCTTGCCTGTTCCCCTAGATTTTGCACAGTAACATCAAGTTGAGATTGAAGATCCCTAAAGACCTTCTCTCTACCACTCAACCTGATCATTTGTTCCATGTATTTGTGGCTCCTTGTGTGAAAACAAAAAAACAAACTTTCGAACATTTGCATGAAATTTGCCTTTAACAAGTTTTCAGCGGTGTCCTTGTGTTCTCTGTTGAAGAATTTATTTGAACGTAATAGCAGGGATACATAATTCATAATTATTGTAAAGTTCTATAGGTGGATTAAACTAGGGAATGTGGGGAGCAGGGAATTTAGGACAAGACAGATTTTGAACTTCACACAAAGGGATGGACAGTAGTATAAATGTAAATATACAAAAATACTTTGAAGCTTCTATTCCACAGTTTAAAAGGCAAAGTTAGTAATACATTAAAAATTGCTTGCCTTAATCCTGCAAATATCAAGAATAAAACAAGTAAACTGGAGTTATATGTAGCTGCACATAATTATCATATTGTAGCAAAAATAAAAACCAGGCTAATGAATAGAAATGGGAATGAGTTTATTTTTTAGGAAAGATAGGCAAAACCAAAAAGGTGGAGAAGTTGGCATTTAGGTAAAACAGTATTTGAATGCATGTCTTCTTCATTTAGGTGATGAGACAAATCTTAGTGAGGGACTTTGGATTTAAATGGAAAGAGTTTAGAATAAATTATACACAGAACAATTTATACTATATATGCATGCAGTTTTGAAAAAAAGCAATCAGGCTGATTCTGGGACTGCAAGGTATGAGATATCAGGAAAGACTAAAGGAGTTGAACCTTTAGAGCTTAAGCAAACAGTGATTAAAAGGGGACATGATTGAAGTTTATAAAATTATGAAAGTAATTTCTACAATGGATCCATACTGTTAATTAACATGCAGTTCTTCAATGAGAACTGGAACACAGATGGAAATTAGTTATGGGTATTTCACAAAAATATTATGAAGTTTTTCTCCACACAGAGAACAATAGACACATGGAATAAATTACCAAATATTGTGGTAGAATTTAGTCAAATTAATTAAACAGAAAGAATGGTGGTAACAATGCAAAATCATACCCAAAACTGGCAAGACTGTGACATTGCTTTCAAAGTCATGTACATCTTTAGTCTTACGCAATATCTCTTTTAAATGTGCAAACAAACTTCACTGGTACCTACCTAAGTGCCTTGAAAAGCACTGCCATCAAAACCTGTGCTATTTCTCAATACACATCAATTGATTGAGAACAACTAATGTACTTAATAATCTATATATATAAAGGAGAGTTCGGATCTGTGTGACTGTGTTTGTGTGTTTGTGGAGGGACGGAGAGTTAAGGCGGGTGTTGGAGTCACGTGATCATCTCCCCTCCCATTCACCTCATTTCATTCACTTCATTTCGCTCCGAGCTGAGCTTCGCAGCTGACGCAGTCTTGCCATCCTTTCTCCTTTACTGATTTACTGTTTAGTAGACGTGGTACTTACTGAATAATATTTTTTCCTTTAGTGTTTCTTAGTGTTTAGTGTTTAGTAGACGCAGTGTGCCGGTGTTCCCGGCGATGTTGCGGTTTAGTGTTACTTTCTACTTTGTTTTTGTACTTCAGTGTTTAATAATAAATAATAATAATTCATTACATTTATATAGCGCTTTTCTCAGTACTCAAAGCGCTAAAATAGTGAGTGATACTTAGCTGATAGCAGTGTACAAGCAGCACAGCACAACAGAGCCGGTAGGACAGGCGGGTGTGGTAGCGTAGGTAAGCACTGATAGCAAGCAGCAGAAAGCACAGCTGGAGGTGGAAGCAGGATTTGGATGTTCCAATACACAGCCATAAACAGTAACGCTTGGTAATTTCAGGCGTGATCACCCAGGAGCCATAATCCATAAACCAGGTTAGTATGAACATCAGATCAGTTCCCAGTCGTAGGGTACTGTAAGATGAAATGGGAGCAGATCAGCATAGCGAATATAATCACAGAGACAGATGATCCCGAGGTGCTAGATCGCCAGGTACAAAGAAATGTTTGTAGGTCTCGTCCCGTGATCCACAGACTCAGCTGTTCCCAGTAAAGTGGAGTCCATAAAATCTGTAAATATTAAGCCAAATCCATGCAATTCGAGTCAGCTGTATCCACGAACTATACGTACAATAAACGAAATAAAACAAGCGTAAGAAAGTGCAGAATTAAGGCGAATTTTGCTAAAAGTGTTGTTAACAGGGAGGAGCGGCAACAACAAGCGTGCGCCAGCGTCCCCTCACCTGCTATAATAAAGCAGTTATAATAAAGAAGTTTAGTAGACTTTTACTTTATCTCATTTAGTGTTCTCCCCGGCGGTGTTGCCGTTTTTTAGTGTTAGTGTCTACTTAGTGTTTGTGTTTAGTGTTATGGAAGGAGTGATGTTACCACTGTCAGATTTTGAAATGAATGTGTTGGTAAATAATGATTATTAATCAACAGATCACATGAGCAAATTCAATGAAATTTTAGCTGCGCATACAACCTCAAAAGGTTTTGCTAATGTGGACTCCTGACATACCTATAATGCCCATTCCACAAAATGCAAAACATATTCAAATATTACCTTCTGCAGCTACTGAACGAGTGACTCGCTGGGTGTGTACCTATTATGATGGTGCTGTAATTCATGTCTATGACAGTTTAAACGCTGATAAAAAATTCAACCTCACCAAAGTGCAGCTTTGTTTCCTTCATGCTTTGTTTCCTTACAAACCTCCCATAGTTTATGAAGACGCACAGCAACAATTAAATCATACAGATTCTGGTGTATTCTCAATTGCATTTGCTGTGTGTATTTCTTTAGGTATTGACCCAAGTGATCAAGTTTTTACTATTTCTTCAATGCGAAATCACTTAAAAATAATTTTTGTTACTTGACAATTGCTTCCATTCCTTGTCGAAAGTAGCCGACGGGCGACACCAGTTACAAGTATTCAATGCGTTCAAAGACCTGTACGAAGTACGGCCACTAACACAGTCACTCATAAAAGGGGAGATGACTCGGTGCAGGAAATGGGTATTGAAACTACCTTGGAAGACATGCAATCAACGAGGCGATTAAACGGATCTCAAGAGACGTCTTCTAGGTTGGAAAAAAAGTGCTTGGCTGCCAAAACCGTATATACTGTATAAATATATATATATATATTGTGAAGGACAGCCGGGTCCCATGCCCGGCAGGGACGCCCCTACTGCATCCATTCCGGGGGAGCCAGCATGGGCAGCTCAGTACCTCCCCCGGGACGCTTGGTGGCAGCCTACCTGGTGGACGATGATTCCCCAACCTGGCGCAAGGCTCCATGGGACATGGAGTCCTCCAGAGCCTGGTTGGGGGCTTGGATGGCCGCCAGGGGGAGCTGCGTGGACTTACCAGCCCGGCTGGTCAATTCCTCAGCCCCACCCGGAAATGCAATTAGGCCCAGGTGACCAAGCACCTAGACTACATCCGGGTGGGGTATAAAAAGGCCAGCCACCACCACTCGAGAGAGCCAGAGTCGGGAGGAGGAGGACTAAGCCTGAGGAGGAGTGGTGGTGCTGAGGTGAAAAGAAGTGTGGTTTGTGTGCAATTTAAGTACTTGTGGGACTGTGTTGGGCCCGTGGGACACGGGGAAGGCGTGCCCCACGGCTGAAGAGAAATAAAAAGTCTTTTATTTAAGTACGTGCCTCTGCCTGAGTCTGTGCCGGGTCGGGTGCTATATAGCGCCTTTTACAAGTGGCGTAGTCGGCAGGATCCCGGTCCGTCCATTTGGACCAGAACCTGCAATTAATTTTGTGCAGAGACCCGGCATAGTGACTTTCAACAGCGCGAGGCACGTGCTCGACTCCGCTGCATGGAGAGCGTGCTCCCGTTGCAGCTACAAGCAAGCAGGCACGGCCCAGAGAGGACAGCACAGCGCAACGAAGCGCGCACACGCAGCAGGAGCCGGGAACGGCAAGCCAGCACGCGCAGCACAGCGCCGGAGAGGCGCGAAGCGCGCACACGCGGCAGCGGACGCAAGCCGGCACACGCAGCACAGCGGGAGTGCAACTGAGAGCTTCTAAAGGCACCGCTCACAATGGGGAAGAAGAAAGCCGGGCGGTCACAGAAGACAGCCGCCAGACACTGCCATGCCCTCCAGCACACCGGGTTGCAGCCGGAGGTAGGTGACGGGCCCAAAGGGGAAGGGCTGCGGGAAGGGTTTCCCGCATTTGCGTCAGCCTGCCTCCTAGGTGACGTGCCACAAAGCACCCGGTGGCGGCCGGACGATATCTGTCCATGGAGGGATAGTGGAGTCCGCTCAGCAGTGACCGAGGCAGAGCCGTGTCTTTCCTTCGCCCTGATGGATCGGCTGGGGAGGAGAGCCCGGACGAGCTTCCCAGCGTGGTGTCACCGTTCAAGGAGCAGGAGCTCCTTTCGGAAACAGGTGAAGGGGGGGAGGGCGTGTGTCAGTTGCCCGCCGAAGAAAGGTTGCAGGCGGGGCCGACGGACCTTCTCCCCGAGCCTCTAGCTTACCCGAACGGGCCTGCGGAGATGCCGCAGGGCCTTGATGGCTCGCGGTCGGCAGAAGGGGACAAGGGGAGCCCTAGTCCACCGCCGACCGATACTATTAACTTTTCCTGGGCTACAGGGGAGGTGCAATCAGTTGTCCTCGCCCTGCAGTCCTTATTTAATGTCTTTAAGGTCCTGCAGGAGTCAAAGGAGGGGCTTGAGAAGAAGCTCGGCGGCCCGTGCGGAGCCCTGGTTGAATGGCTTCGGACAGGTGGGTCGTCACCCTCCAGCCTGCAGGACGCAGCGACGCAGGTAGGTGACGCCTGGGTCGAACAGGAAGGAGGGCGGTGCGCAGCGGCAGCAGTGATGATTAGTACTGCTTGCCAGGTCGCTCCGTCCTCAACACAAGATGTTGCTGTGCTGACAGACGGCGTGGCAGAAGAGCGTGCGGGGAGGCAGTTGGTGAATATCAGCTGCCAAACAACTCCGCCCCGACTGCCCGCGCCTGTCTTCCCATAAGGGGACTCAGACCGTCAGTGCACCCCAAAGAAAGAGGAGGACCCGGACAAAGAGGTCGGGGACTCCTATCAAGGTGCAGCGTGAGCCCGTTGGTTTGACGCAGCGGGAGGGCTACACTGCAGAGGGGCGGAACCATAGCAAGCCCTCCTCAGAGCGGGCTATGGGGCAGGAGTTTCCTGCCTGCTTCCACGCCCGCAAGGGTCGAACTGGAGGGGGTCGGGCATGCTATAACTGCGGCCGCGGTGGCCACGTCTGGAGGTGTTGTCCAGTGAGGACGTCCGAGTGGCAAGGTTGTCGGGGCAGCACCCCCAGACCTGTTGATTATATTTTCACAGGCCGCAGGAACGGAGCCAAAAATGCCGACTCCCTATCCTGGAGAGGACCGGCCCTCGCGGGGCAGGCCGATGAGCCCCAGAAGCCTCATCTGAGGGAGGGGCCATGTGAAGGACAGCCGGGTCCCATGCCCGGCAGGGACGCCCCTACTGCATCCATTCCGGGGGAGCCAGCATGGGCAGCTCAGTACCTCCCCCGGGACGCTTGGTGGCAGCCTACCTGGTGGACGATGATTCCCCAACCTGGGGCAAGGCTCCATGGGACATGGAGTCTTCCAGAGCCTGGTTGGGGGCTTGGATGGCCGCCAGGGGGAGCTGCGTGGACTTACCAGCCCGGCTGGTCAATTCCTCAGCCCCACCCGGAAATGCAATTAGGCCCAGGTGACAAAGCACCTGGACTACATCCGGGTGGGGTATAAAAAGGCCAGCCACCACCACTCGAGAGAGCCAGAGTCGGGAGGAGGAGGACTAAGCCTGAGGAGGAGTGGTGGTGCTGAGGTGAAAAGAAGTGTGGTTTGTCTGCAATTTAAGTACTTGTGGGACTGTGTTGGGCCCGTGGGACACGGGGAAGGCGTGCCCCACGGCTGAAGAGTTTTATTTAAGTACGTGCCTCTGCCTGAGTCTGTGCCGGGTCAGGTGCTATATAGCGCCTTTTACAATATATATATATATATATATATATATATATATATATATATATATATATATATATATACAGTAATCCCTCCTCCATCGCGGGGGTTGCGTTCCAGAGCCACCCGCGAAATAGGAGAATCCGCGAAGTAGAAACCATATGTTTATATGGTTATTTTTAGAATGTCATGCTTGGGTCACAGATTTGCGCAGAAACACAGGAGGTTGTAGAGAGACAGGAACGTTATTCAAACACTGCAAACAAACATTTGTCTCTTTTTCAAAAGTTTAAACTGTGCTCCATGACAAGACAGAGATGACAGTTCTGTCTCACAATTAAAAGAATGCAAACATATCTTCCTTTTCAAAGGAGTGCACGTCAGGAGAGAGAGAACAAAGCAAGAAGTCAAAAAAAAAATCAATAGGGCTTTTTGGCTTTTAAGTATGCGAAGCACCGCTGGTACAAAGCTGTTGAAGGCGGCAGCTCACACCCCCTCTGTCAGGAGCAGGAAGAGAGAGAGAGAGAGCCACAGAAAAACAAAGTCAAAAATCAATACGTGCCCTTTGAGCTTTTAAGTATGCGAAGCACTGTGCAGCATGTCCTTCAGGAAGCAGCTGCACACAGCCCCCCTGCTCACACCCCCCTACGTCAGCGCAAGAGAAAGAGAGAGAGAGAAAGTAAGCCGGGTAGCTTCTCAGCCATCTGCCAATAGCGTCCCTTGTATGAAATCAACTGGGCAAACCAACTGAGGAAGCATGTACCAGAAATTAAAAGACCCATTGTCCGCAGAAACCCGCGAAGCAGCGAAAAATCCGCGATATATATTTAAATATGCTTACATATAAAATCCGCGATGGAGTGAAGCCGCGAAAGGCGAAGCGCGATATAGCGAGGGATCACTGTATATATATATATATATATATATATATATATATATATATATATATATATATATATATATATATATATATATATACACATATATACATATATATATACACATACATATACATATATATATATGAATAGTGTGGTGTGTGTAGTGCTTTGTGCACATTATAATAACAAAATAAATAGTTATTATACTTTCACCTGGTCTGAAGAGTGGTACCTGAGGGTTCAAGAGGTGGCTCCACGCCTTAACTGCTACAATGTATATATATATATATATATATATAAATATAGACATACATATATATAAATATAGACATACATATATACATACATACATATATATATATATATATATATATATATATATATATATAGCAAAATACCCGCGCTTCGCAGCGGAGAAGTAGTGTGTTAAAGAGGTTATGTAAACATATATATACATATACATGTATACATATATACACATATCTACATATACATATATACAGTATACATATATACATATATATATATATATACATATACACATCTGCATACATGTATAGATACATATATATATATATATATATATATATATATATATATATATATATATATATATACACACATATCAGCATATATATACAAATACATATACACACATACATAAACACACACATATACATCCATCCATGCATCCATCCTCTTCATATATACATATATAGCAAAATACCCGCACTTCGCAGCGGAGAAGTAGTGTGTTAAAGAGGTTATGAAAAAAGGAAACATTTTAAAAATAACGTAACATGATTGTCAATGTAATTGTGTTGTCATTGTTATGAGTGTTGCTGTCATTATATATATATCAGTCAGTGAGTCAGTCAGTCAGTGAGGGCTTTGCCTTTTATTAGTATAGATATATACACACACACACACACACATATATACATACACATATACATCTATACTAATAAAAGGCAAAGCCCTCACTGACTCACTCATCATTAACTCTCCAACTTCCCGTGTAGGTAGAAGGCTGAAATTTGGCAGGCTCATTCCTTACAGCTTACTTACAAAAGTTAAGCAGGTTTCATTTCGAAATTCTACACGTAATGGTCATAACAGTCGACAACGTCGGCCATGTTAAACTTTCTTATTCATGGCCCCATCTTCACGAAATTTGGTAGGCGGCTTCCCTGCGCTAACCGAAACCGATGAACGTACTTATTTTGGTGGTATGATATCACTGTCGGCCGCCATATTGAACTTTCCAATGGTCTTTGTTACTTAATGGGCCCATCTTCAAGAAATTTGGTACTCGGGTTCCCAACGCTAACTGAATCCCACTTACGTGTATATATACGTCCATAGCCTGCAGCTCGGTCCACACTCTGAATCCTCCAGACACTCCTGAGCATAATCTAATTTTGAAGGTTGGGGCACCAATAATGTTACTGAGAAACTTACAGCCACTGAAACTTTGTAATGGCATGAGACTTCAGGTCACATGCCTGCAAAAGAACCTAATTGAAGCAACTATTTTTACTGGCGGTGGCTCAGGGAAGAGAGTTTTTATTTCTCGCATCCCCGTTATACCCTCTGATCTCTCATTTCAATTCAAATGCCTCCAATTTCCAGTAAGGCTCTGCTTCGCAATGACAATCAATAAGTCTCAGGGACAGACCCTACAAAAGGTTGGCATTGATTTGAGGCAGCATTGCTTTTCACATGGCCAACTATATGTTGCATGCTCAAGAGTAAGCTCAGTGCACAACTTGGTCATATTACAACCAGAGGGACGAAATGACAACGTGGTGTACAAAGAGATCCTTAACAAATAATTATTGGTACATTTTCCCTCAGTTTATTATTTAAAATTTTAAAGCAGTACTTCACCGCTGCAAAGTGCGGGTATTTTGCTAGTAAGTTAATAAGTGAATGCTTTGTGTGTGTCAGTTAAATGTTGACAAGTCAGTAATTCAAATTACTCATAGTTGTTCAACTTAGAATAAACAATATTAATAAGAATATGTCAAGATGTTTTATATACATTTAAAATAAACTAAAAACTGCAAAATTTACTGCATGGTATACAGTGCCATAGTCTCCCACAATTAGACTTGTTCTTAAAATAAAATGCAACAATTACCAATAAAGGATTATTTAAAGTAAAATATAAATTATGCATTTTAATACTAATTAGAGTTACTTTCTAAAAATTTACAGTCATGAAGTATTCTGTTTTTCCAGTTTATTGCTTAAACATTTCAATAAAAATTAAAAAGGTATTCACTTATGTTTTTTAAAGCAAATCTACTGAAATGATTTGTGCAGCTTGGTATTTTCTTTGTTGTATATTTTGTGTCTTCATTGATGACAATACCATGCTATTATTCTCTTTTCAAATTATAGTGCTGTTGTGCCAATTTGACTTATAAAATCATTAAGACAATTAAAATCTATTTCTGAGTAAACTTATTTTATTATACACATGTAAAAGTATTGTCCCATATACAGGTTTACCAGAATGAGGACAAAAAATCCTTGTGTTTTCAAAACATCAATATTTAATTACAGTGCAATAATTTGATTCCAATATTAATCACGTCTAATTTTAATTGATTTTAATACAAGCTTAAGGGCAGCAATTAGATTCCTAATCAACGGTATTTAAGATACTATGAAAATAATATGCTAATTGGTGCAACAAATGTGGGAAATACAATATATTGATTGCAAAATGGCATAGAATACCAAGCCTTACTTAACCATTTGCTATTGTGGGTCACTGCTCCTGGTACTGTAAGATAAAAGAAGCTAGCTCATTTCTTTCCAGGATGTTACCCATAATGCAGTTCGACAAATGTATTACATTTTTCTCAATCAGTCTTTCCCTCTTTTGTTTGAATAAACATCCTTCACTTGGCTTATCCTCCCATATTGTTACACTTAATTCAGTTTGGTGACAGCCCTGAACAAGCATTTGTTATGCAGAGAAACAAAGAAGTGAAGTTTAGCCTTCACAATAGAGTGACAAAGACTAATGTGCTTGATTCATTGAAGAGAAGCTTAGAGATGAAAAATGAATGTTAAAGGTGTTATTTTTGCCTTGAAGTCCACCAAGGCATTTAAAGGACAAGATAAAATGGGGCTGAGTTTTCAGATATATGACCAGACCCATTGTTCCTTGCTTGGATGGCCTCTTACTTGGACATTCCATTGTATATGCTGGTTGTGCTTTGTCCTCACTTTGTCTGTACTAGACAAAAATAAAACTTTGTCAGTATATTTGTTTCAAGTTATTCAAAAAGCAGCAGCACCTTTTAAGAATGACTTCTTCTGTATAATTTCGAATCCATTTTTGCAATAACCTTGAATGGGCTGTTAAATGAGGATTGGAAAGGAGATCGCTACTGCCGGCATGATAAAGATGACCACCCATCTGCTTCAGACAGCTACTAAACTGTCTTTATCTTGGCAGGGGAAACTGTGCTCAGCCGGACTTACATCTGCTCTGCTCTGATGTCCAAGTTGCAAAGGGTGAGAAATTGACTCATCTGGAAAGAAGAAACTCTATTGAATAATACTAGGTTTGCTTTCCAACAAACTAGACAGCATCATGAATAATATTAATAATAATGTGAATATGGAAAAAAATCAATACTTAATTTGGTTATAAACAGTTATTATTTATTAAAAACAACAACAAGCCAAGCTTTTTTATTTTCTATTTCAATTTTTAGAAGAATTATTGATAGCCTTGTTGGGGAATAAGATTAGTGTATATGCCAAAGTTAGTTTCCTTATTATAAAAGAATGAGAATTAATGTATTTTATAAAGAAAAAAAAGAGTACTCAGCAGAAAGCCAATGCAGTGGGAACACATCTTTATTAGACTGTGCTTTTGTAATATAGAAAGTGTGTGAAACTGAGAGATTTGCTGCCTTAAACATAAGAGCAGTACTTTAAATGCTAGCAAAATCAAACATAGTGAAATCTCACCAGATTCAAAAATAATTTAAAATCTGCATTGCAACTATGATATATGTAACTTGACTGGAAAGCAAACATGCAGAGCAAATTGTTAATTAGCCTAGCTATTCAAATTATACATTGTATACTATAAAGTACAGTATAAACAGAACAACAGTTTGAAAAAAATCAACATAGTGGGTCTCCTACAATAAGCCTATTGAATTATTTTTCTATATACTGTATTTTATTTTCCTACTAAGTGCACCCTGCTTGTAGAAGAGACCAAATGTATAATTCTTGGCAGATTTCACAGATTCTGCAACAGTCACACTGTTCCTGGAAAACTGACTCCCGCCAGCAAAGCAAGCTGGTACAGAATTTTCCATAAGGAGAAAAATACTGGCTCAACTGATTTATTAGTATTTAACATGGGTACAGAAATCTCAGAAAAAAAACTGCATGATGGCACTTTGCTAACATTTCATTACCTTTTCAGAACTGGAAAGAATTTTGAGGGAGCAGAGGTCAAGAATCAGTGATTTCTGATTATTTCTAATCAATCAACTATTAGTAATTAATTTTATATGTAACACATTTGCAAAAAAAATTGAGTGTATTGGACAAGCATAATAATAATAATAACACATTTGAAATGCAGACTGTTGTATCTATATAAACTGTTTATTTAAAATGAAGTAAAACTATTAATTCATAATGAATACTATGACCAAAATACAAATGCAGCATCAAGCAACTTTTTAAGGTTGAAATGGATTACTCAGTTGCAAAGGGGTTATATGGAGCAGAAAGGACATACAGATGACAAATAACCAGATAAGAAAAAGACAGTGACTACATAGAGAGACGGAAACACAGACTGGCAAATAGGGAACACCTGAGGACAACAGATACTCTGTGAAAGATTGGAAGAAGAACCGCAAATTTCTTGCAAGAGACAGGCCTTATGGCAGGACACTGAGGTCTGTTTAAAATAAAGGCACACAGTCTTGGGATAACTGCTGTAGGCCTTAAGGAGCAGTGATCTGCACCTCTATAGGGTAATCCTGGCTCCTGAGAGGATTGCAAATACAGCCTTGAAGTTACCAAGACCCGGTACATCAATTGTTGCTCATTGTCAGTGCTGAAAAGAGTATGGAATTGGAAAGTTTATTTGGGCAAAGACTTTCTGGCAAGAAAAATGAAAATTCAGATAAGAAACAGAAACAGAGAACAAAGAACAATAGAGAAACAAAAGTAAACTTCTAGTGGTGCTTTGGAGTTGAAAAAATCAGAAAAGCTATCCCAAAAGATAATTGGGGCAAAAGCAGTTACAGGGCATGTAAAATGAGGCTCTAGGCTTAAATCTTTAATGTTTATTTATAACTTTTGATTTGCCTTTTTCATTCCATTGTGTTTATTTTATTCATAAATTACACTGTTTTTTAGCTTTTAACTCATTGTGATTCTTCTCTTCTTGGATGAAGGCCCCCACTTGAACTACTCTTTCATTCAATTGTCATTGTGAAACCAGCCAAATGTATGTCTACATGCCAAGGGAGGGGGTGGGGGTGGGGGGGGGTTGGCTAAACATGTTTTAGTGGCACTGGGTACCACACAGGAATCAGCACTGCACAGGACAGCAGAATATCACCTGGAATACTCTTTTGGCCATGGTAAATGGAATGTCCATTCAATGTTCTTAAAAAGCAATCGCTTCATAGACTAGCATAGTGACTGCTGACATAGCAATGCTCCACATTTTCTCTAAATAGAAAGAAATTTCAGTAAACGTTTTCACTTTGCTTTTTTGCTTGCCCAGGAATGTCTCTATCAATTTATCATTTTTATAAAGATTAGATTAGAACTCCTGTGTGCAAACTGGCTGTCAAAATGCTATCAACACAGCTACAAAATGCATGATGTAGTAAACTGTTTCACTCACTGTTACATGACCTTGTAAGTGAATGCTGTCATCGCTGCAACTCCACAAAACAGCAGTCACTTTATTCAGGACATTCAAAAGTCTGCCCCTATTTGTTGCAAATGATTGCTTATTGTGGACTTTGTAAGTATAACATATAAAGTGTCTGTATTACATTGTTATTATGCAATACTTAATGTTATTATTATGGAAAAATCACAAACTTAGGCATAGGGATCTTGCTTTTGCACTGTGAAAAAGGGTTTCCAATAATGGTGACAAATACTAACCACTAAATGCTAACCATATGCTAACCACTCCTTTAAAGCTCTGAAGTGAAGGTATTAAAAGGAGGAGAGGCAATGGCTATACTTGAGGGTCTGTTTCAAATGTCTTACATATGTCTCTTTGGGGTCCTCTAAAGTGTTTCACAGAAATCTTGGTTTTGTGACAGAGGGAAAAAGAGAACTGAACATTTATTACCAGTAGCAGAAGCCATTAAGTATGAAAACAACTATTCATAGTCACGAAATATCCAGAGATAATGGAATGATACTCCATCTATCCAGTGGTACTTAAATAGTCTCAGACCCCATTGATCCTACTCAATTGAGTGGGTACAGTAAATGGATTATTGATTAGAAAATACCAGTTAAAGGTATTTTTGCTCAAAATGTTTTTAATGTTTTGAAAAAAAAAGCTTCTACTGTTTTTGTTAATGTGAGGAGTGTGCAGACAAATGCAGCCATACTGACAGCCTTCTCTTTCTCTCTGTCTGTATGACTAGACTTAAGTACCAAAGATCAAACACCTTGTAATAAAAATTAGAAAAATACTACATTAAAACTCTCACACAGCACTCTCAAAGCACACAGTAAAACACAAACTATCGACAAAGACCACTTTGTTTTCTTTTTTTCTGTTAATTGATTTACGTGTCTCTTTAAGTGCCTTATAAAACAAGCAATAATGAGGTACCATTGTTTTATTAATAATAATCACCTTTTGTAGAAATGTGCTCAAGCATCGTCTGTTTTAATTAAATACTGCACCACATGCAAACAAGTATGGTTCATATAATTAAACCAACCTACAGAGTTTACAGAGTTATAATTTACAAAAAACCTGCTAAAGACAGAATTCACCGAGATCACAACTCCACTTCAAGATATACAGTGCCTTCAGAAAGTATTCAGACCCCAACACCTTTTATGCATTTTGTTATGTTGCAGCATTATGCTAAAATGCTTTAAATTAGTTTTTCCTTCCTCAAGCAATGCTCAATACTCCAGAATGAAAAAGCAAAGCAAGATGTTATCAATTTTGGTAAATGTACTAAAAATGTAAAATTGAAATATCATATTGACACAAGTGTTCAGACCCTTTGAACAGTACTTAGTTGGCAGTGATTACAGCCTGGAGTCTTCTTGGCTATGATATGACAAGCTTCACACTCCTGAATTTAGGAGATTTTTATTCTTCTTTGCAGATCCTCTCAAGCTCTGTCAGGCTGGATGGAGACTTTCAGTTGACAGCCTTTTTCAGGTCCCTCCAGAGATGTTTAATTGGATTCAAGTCTGGGCAACTCAAGGACATTCACCGAATTGACTCCTGTGTTGTTGTTGCTTTGGGCTTGGGTCATTGTCCTTTTGGAAAATAAACCTTTTGTCCAAGCTCAGTTTCAGACCATTCTGAAACAGGTTTTCATTAAGGATATACAGTATCTGTACTTTGCTCCATTCACCTTTCCTTCAACCCTGACAACCACCAACTCCCCCATAAACCCCCCACAAGATCCTGCCACTAAAAAATAACCATAAAGCATTATGGTTCCAACACCATGTTTCCATGCTGGAATGGTGATGCGTAGGTGGTGAACGGTGCCTGGTTCCCTCCGGGCATGATGCTTAGAATTGAGCCATATATTTAAATGTTGGCTTCTTCGGACCAGAGAACATTGTTTCTCTCAATCCAAGAGTTCTTTAGAAACATTTTTTTTTTGCAAACTCGAAACAAGCTTTCCTCTGTTGTCTGGTGCCTTAGCCATAAAGCCAAGATCAGTGGAGCAATTGCAGTTATATGTAAAAAGATAAAAATGTAAATCCAACCAAAGTTTTAGTGTGTTTTTTCTAGAAAAAGCAGTATGGCCACTCATAAAATATGTAAGTTTAATCTCTACAAAACAAAATCTACAGTGCCTGTTGGACTCAAAAAGAGCTCCAGTTCACCAGCGTTACTGGTGCCATGGCTGTTCCACTCCAACTTAAATGCTTTTGAAACAATAAAGCATAACAAGCGCAGAAGGAATCAGAAGGAATAACGAATGTGCATCCTTCTTTTCTCCAGGCTAGGAGCCCATGGTGCATAGAGTGTCTCTTATCAGCTTGACTACTACCCAGATGGCTACATTTCCCCTTGGCAAGTTGTCCTTTGCCACTTCATCTGTTTCCCAGTGTATTCTTTGAATTTAATTTCCTTCCAGCGCTCTTTATGTATGTGTATGCTGTATAGTTACTGTTAAAAAATACATCTATGCATAAAAAATAGAAGAATCTCAAATAACTACTTTAGCACATGCTTTTAATTCAAGCGTGCCTAGAAAAAAAGAGAAACAGATCATCCCTGTGAATGAAAAAGTAGCCAAACCAGTAAACACTGAAAAGCCTTTGGCTTTGAATACTGATTTTAGCAGGCTATGCGTCTGGGTAATCACACATCTGTCCATCATGATTTGTATATAATGTCAAAATGCATTTTTAATATTCCTGAAAAAATACATACAGTATGTTGCAACAACCACCTTTTCTATTAAATAAACTAAAACACCAATGAAAGCCACAAAAGTCACAAAGGACACTGAAAATGATGGTGAAAACAAATAGCCAGCGCTTCACACTTCAAATAAGGCTTTTTATGTATGAACACAAGTCTTTATTTGTCTTTGTACTTTATCTGAAAAGAAAACATTGCTAACTGTAATGTTGATCTACAGGAGGTGTTTGTATATACTGCAAAAAGAAATAAAAAGATTAACTGAATTGTTTCATTGGAAATAAACACGAGTAGTCCAAGGTGAATTAATAAAATTTGGGCCAAAAATGCTAACAGAGCATAATTATGTGATGTAACCACTACATGAATGTGTGGGAGTAAGAGGTCACACTTTAGTTTATATCTCTTTATTTATAGTCTATTTAATCTGTAAGTGCCTTTATAATTTCAGCATAATTACACATTGTTGCACTTAGTGGGTAATGAGAGCAAGAGTATAGAAGGCATTTCTCATATTTATGCCACACTAGATTTACCCTTATGGTTATACAGTTTATACATCTATTGTAGCACACTGTCGCTCTAATGGAGCACTACAGTGTTAATGTATGTAATTACAAAATGTAATATATGTGCAAACTACAGTTTGAAAAAGACTAAAGATTAAAGGAATGAGTGGCTCAAAAAATACTGAAAATAGCCAAGGACTGAATAAAGGCTAAGTTCTAAATGGATAAAGAAGTCTATGCTAGGCCTAATGCTAATTCCAGACACATGGTTTTAAAGACATAACAAGAAAAGATAAATAAACATGGAATACTTGCATTATTAATGGCACCCATGCACTTCTGTCAGAAAATTCACCACTTATCCCAGAAGTCTGTTGCAATTACAAATGCTTAGGTATTCAAATGTTTATTTCTTTTGCTTGTATTGGAACAACAAAAAAGCAGAGAAAAAATGTCAAATCTGATATAATTCCATACCGAACCCCAGAAATGGACTGGTCAGAATTATTGGCTCCCTCAACTTAATGTTTGGTTGCACCCCATTTGGAAACAATAACTGAAATCAATTGCTTCTTGTAACCATGATTTCATCTCTACTGGAAAATTACACCACTCTTGTCTTAGCAACTGCTCCAGGAGCCTCATGTATAAACAGTGCGTACATACAAAAATGTTGAGTACGAACGTTTCCATGTTCAAATCGTGATGTATAAAACCTAAACTTGGCATAAAACCACGCACATTTCCACGTTAGCTCATACCCTGGTGTACGCAAGTTCTCCGGTCTGTTCTGCAGACTGGCAGCACCCAGCGTCAAAGCAGTGCTACTGTTCCAGTGTGGTTTCCCTTTCTTTTTTAGATTTACTTCCCTGACGCGGCTTATAAATACACTGAAATTAACCGCATATGGTTTATTAGTTTAATGCATCTGATTGTAATTAACCTGTAACAATATAATGGTTCACGGAATGGTCAAACTATTCCAAATACCATAGCTGCTGTAGTGTTGTTACTCTCACTGCACCTTCTTCTTCTCCTTTCAGCTGCTTCCGTTAGGGTTTGCCACAGCGGATCATCTTTTTCTATATTACTCTCACTGCACCACTCGGAGTATTTATATCACTGTATCTGAGTGGGGAATCACAGCTGTACAGCAGCTGATCGGAAAGAGAATTATAGGTATATAGCATCAAGCACACGCTGCCTCAGCCATGCTGTCTATTGAACTGCTCTCACACGGCAAACACTTCAAAGCCTTTCCTGTTCGGACCTCGTGGTTCAGAAACAGTTTCATCCCAAGAACTATAAACGCACTCAATTAGTCCATCAAGTGCTCTTTGTAGAATTGTTTGTACTTATAAGTACAATTACCTCACTGTAAACTTGCGATACAGTTATAATATTGCACAACCTGAGCCACTTTATAAAGAGCATATTTACATATGATGACGATATCACTTTTAAGATGAAATGCAGCAAAAAATGTTTATTATATTATACAGATAAAAATTTAACTTAATTTAAACTTAACGTGTATTAGAGAGCTGATTGTGTGGCGATTGGGTATTTGGAGAAAGAAAAGTAAGGACAGGAATTGGAGGTTAGTACGTTTGAAAGAGACAGTACTGCTACAATAAATTATTTCATCAAAGGTCGCGCACGGCGCATCAAGCATCCTGAGTGAGGCATGAACAATCACTGCGCCACCATGTTCCCATGTTTAATAACATGCTTTAACTCCTGTCATCATGAAAATGATATCAGGTATACATCTCAGTATTTTAATTATTCAGAGAGCTGTAATATCACGAATGTAATAGATTCTGTGTCCCGTCGGAGGAAGAGAGAGCCCATTAAGGAAGCAGGTAGTGATTCACACACATAGAGCACATAGAATATCAAATACAAAACAAAGCATTTAATGTGCTACTTTAGTTACGATGGGATTTGAGAAACTAGTAAATGAAACGATTTTAAGATGAAGTTTATGATGTTCTACTTTAATGACAAAATAAATTTAGAGATTAAAGTTGACATTTTGTGCCTTTTTCCCACTGTGTGCCTATTTTTTTTTCTCTGTACCCTAATAAGCTTTCATATGACACTCAGATGGTGGGCTACGGCTCGCCTTTTCATGGCGACTTTGACATTTGACAACTTCTTTTTTATTTTGGGTACTGTGCGACTTTATGAACTTGAGCTTTCGAGTTTCTCCGACACTCTATGTCACTTGATCAACTTTCTTTTGTTGTTTATACCACTGTTTAAACCAACAAATAGTACGTTTTTCATTGCCTCCACTTGGTATTCGCTGAAATTCTTTTATTTCCCCCCGAGCTTTTGCCATTGTCTTTTCATAGAATGCTGAGCTTAAGGGCTATTTATATTGATTTGCATATTCAAAGAGGCATAATTCTGGGAGGAGACGGAGCGGGACAGCATGCGCGTGCATGTGTGTTACTTTTCACGCTGACCGGGATTTATGTAGCAGAAGAACGTGGAAGTTGGCGAATGTACAGATTTATGCATCTGGATTTTTTTGTGCATAAGCACATTTCCGCTTTTGTCTGTACTCCATGTTATAGTGTGAATGCTTCACACAGCGTTATACATGAGGCCCCAGGTCTCTCAGGTTTGAAGAGTGCCTTCTCCCAACTACAGTTTTGAGATCACTCCACAGGTATTCTATGGGATTTAGATTTGGACTCATTGTTGGCCCCTTCAGAACTCTCCAGCACAATGGTGTTAAACCATTTCTGGGTGCTTTATGAAGCACTGAAGTATGCTTTGGGTCATTGTCCTGCTGGACGACCCATGAGCTTTCTGACTTTGGGCACTACATTGCGATTCAAAATTCTTTGGTAGTCTTCAGATTTCATGATACCATGCACACAGTCATCCAATGCAAGAAGCAGTAAGTAATCCCAAAATATGTGTGAACCTCCACTATGTTTGACCATAGGGACTGCGTTCTCTTCCTTGTAGGCCTCATTTTTATTTTCTGTAAAAGGTACAATGATGTGCTTTACCAGAAAGCTCTATTTTGGTCTCATCTGCCCACAGGAAATTCTCCCAGAAGGATGTTGCCTTCTTCAGGAAAGTTTTGGTAAACTCCAGTCTGGATTTTTATGTCTCCTTGTCAGCAGTGGGGTTCTCCTGGGTCTCCTAACATAGCATCCCATTTTGTTCAGATGGTGATGGATAGTGCAAGCTGACACTGTTATACCTGTGTCTGCAGGTCAGCTTGAATTTGCTTGGAAGCTGATAGAGGTTCTTTAAGTACCACTTGAACAATTGTTGCAATCTTCCATCAATGTTTCTATTCCTTCCATGTCCATGGAGGTTAGCTATAGTGCCTTGGGCTGTAAACCTCTTAATGACATTGCACCCAGTTGACAAAGGAACATTAAAATTTCAGGAGACGGACTTGAGATTGTCCATGCATTCCACCACTTTGGTCCTAATATTCTCAGACAATTCTCTGCTCTTCTTTCTTTTCTTTATCCTCAATATTGTACACATAGGCACAAAGAGTGAGTCAATTTATCTCCATTTAAACTGGTGTGATTTTTTATATTGCCAGCACCTGTTATTTACCACAGGTGAATTTTGAATACAATTTAAAAGAGCATCATGTTATTGAAATCCAATTATTTCTTACAATTTTGAAAATGTACTAATAATTGTGTCCAGTCCATTTCTGGAGTTCTGTGCAATTATATTGGATTTTACTTTTTTGTCTGCTATTTTGTACTGTTCCAATGCAAATAAAAGAAATAAACATATAAATAGCAAAGCATTTGTAATTGCAACTATTTTCAATTACATGCGTTATTGCCATGCAAATATTTATTTGAAAAAGAACCAGAAATCATTTATTATTCAATTACTTTAAATTAATTTGTATAGAAAACATAATTGCTTATAGGATTGTTTCTGAATTTGTCCAATCCAATTTAGGTTTGTTGAGAACAAATTCTGTCCTGGCAGTATTGAGTTCAAGGCAGGAACAGACTCTGGATAAGGTTCCAGTCCATTTTGAGGAATGATCACACACACAGCCACACACTCTCACACACACAAGGTTAGTTTACAGGAACCAGATGACTTACCATTGGGACCAGCTCTTCCATACAGGCAAACTAGGAGGAGCCCAATGGCAGAAAAGTTTCTGGAGGGTGGCATTTCATCAAAATACACAAGTTACCGCAAGGGAACCCTAGTTATTTGATTTAACAGTCAGATACAAAATGCACAAAGCCACATGGGGACCCAGCTGGCACTGCTTAACAGGCATGACTTTGTGATGTGAGTGGGAAACCAGAAAACTAAGAGGAAAGCCTACACTTAAATTAAGAAACTGTGCAAATTCCACATAGGTATCAACAGTGCTGGGAACTACTCCTATATTACTGGAACTTCTAAGAAGCCACTGTGCCACAGTACTGCTCTATTATAAGTATAAAATATTTTAAATATACCCTATCCTTAAAAACAGAGATAGTTAAATACCTTTACAGTAATGAATAGTTGCGGTGTAAGTAAATAGGCATATACAGAGTAATTACTACATAAGTTCACTCTGTGATAAATTCTGCAATTGGAAATCGAGGAAACAGAGAACATGGAATTGTTTCAAAGAAACAGAATTTATTGGCAATAAACTCACCTCAAAGAATGGATTTCTATAGAGATTATATTAACAGCAAAATTGTGCATAGGTAAAGCAATGTTTTTAATCAACAATATGGGTCTCTGAAACCTGTTCCATGAAGGATACATAGTGAAAGAAAATCAATACTTATGAAATGTAGTGCTAGATGAGATTAATGTAATCTTCTTACAGCATTCTCTAAGCAGTTCTCTTTTTGCCACTTTTTTGCTTTCTCACCAACAAATGGGATCACTATTATGGATCCATTTTTGTTTGGTAATTAGCCAGACTTTATAACTGAACCTCAGAAGCTGTTCATTGCTTAGACTTGAAGACTTTTATAGGATCTTATTTCCTATTATTTTTGCTGCATCTCACAATTATAATCTTTGTACTTATTACATGAGGAGAATTTGGTTAAGTCTTATATAAGAAGTAGTGATGAGTGAACTCTGCAGTTTGCTTTTCTGTAAATTCGGTCAAATCACAGAAATGTATATTGAAGAACTTCGCCAAACTGTGCTCCTACAAACATTGTTTTTTGGTTGCCACTAGGGACCTGCATGGGAATTGTTAAAGCTTTTTTCCCTTCAGAAGGGTATTTTTACTTTTTTTAACTGAACACACAGTAGCTGAGAGTTTATGGAAGCATTTTGCAAAGTTACTTGTATTCAAAATTAGTGTCAGTAAGGCTAGTTGAGGTGGGGCAAAAAGGGACACTTAAAACTGGCACTTCCATAAGCAAATAACCAGCACTGTAGCAGCAAATAGTTTAAAGTAAAATCAGTTACTTAGTGAGAAGAAGTTAAGGCATATAAAGACTACATGATCATGTGGTGTAGCAGGCCCACATCTCTTGTCAAAAAGGCCACTTTTTAAATTATTAATTGCTGCCTTCGCGGCTTAGAGAAGGGACGTGGTAGTGTGGCGGATCGGTTCCTGGGGAATTCGTGATGTGGGTGATCCTCGCTTAAATGCACAGGTGAGAAGTCGTCCGCATCCGCATCCAGCAAGCATCCCGGGAGCTGCTAATTGCCACATTTGATCCACGTACCCGTAATAAATAGAAGTGTGAGGCAGCTAGCAAAAAGGAAAAAGAAAAAAGTGAATGAAGGTTAAGAGAAGAGAACAGAAGAAGGCAGCAGAAAGCCGGTATGTGAGTGAGCGAAGAAGGCAGCTGAATAATGAGCCCTAGCGGGGTGTTTGACTGACACCTAGGGCAGTTGGTAGTGGTCGCTCCTGCTGAGTGTGTAGTTGAGGAGCAGGAGTGACCAGAAGAAGGATGGCTCGCGGAAGACAGCGGGAATTGGGAGGCTTGGGAGGTGGATTCCCCAGCGTGAACATCCTGGTCACTGGGGAACCCAAGTCTCGGTCTGGGGAGAGCAGAACTGAAGCCAGGGATCGGGAAGCCTCCAGACCAGCAGGCAGAACAGGTCAGCTACAGCTAGGGTAAATCCCCTGGTGCATTGCCTGGATGGGAGAAGCAGGGGAGTTGCCAGTCACCAGAAGAAGAATGCACCGGGCTTTATTTTTAAAAGGACAGCTTCCAGCCATGGTTTTAACCTCGTTTTAAAAAGGATTTTTTTCTATTTATTGGATTTTAACCTTCACCAGTTCACTTGTTTTATTGGATTATTTATTTAAAGATTTCTTGAGATGCACTGCACTATTTATTTGAACACTGTTTTTGTTTGCTGTTTTAAATAAAAGCACTTTTGCAGTTTTTGCACCATCCCCTTGCTTCATTGTTGTGCCTCACTGCCTAGCTCATCGGTGACATTACTGATGGTGTCTGGTTCAGGGCTCCCAAAAGGAAGATTGGGAGCATGGAACAAACCCACATCGTCACAGATCAGAGCACCATATATAGTAGCAAGTTAGCGTTAGAAGAAAATGAGGACAAACATGTTCATTCCTTACATTCTATACCAGACAGATAGAGATAGGTGGGTCACGGTCATAAGGCGTAAGGGTGCACGCTGCCCTGGGGCAGCAACCCCAAAATTGGACATGTCAAACAGTTTTCAGGTCCTTGTGGAGATTGACTGTGTCAATGAAGATTCTGAGGTAGTAGGCAGGCATGAGGAACCTGAACAGGCCAACTCAAAAATAGTTCCAGGAAAAGAGAACAGTAGTGATAGTTAGAGACTCAATCATTAGGGTACTGAAGTACAGGTTGGCTCCAGAGACTCACACGGTGTGTTGCCTTCCAGTTGCACAGCTGGAAGACCACCATGGAAGGGTGGATAGGCTTTTGACCAGAATGGAGATAGATCCAGTATTCATTGCCCATGTTGGAAAAAATCATACATAAGGGAAGGCTGTCAGTTTTCTGCAATTCATGTTTAAGCAGATAGGTGCCAGGCCGAATAGCAGAACTGACAAGATAGTTTTCTCCCCAGTTCTGTCTGTGCCTCACACCAGTCCAGGTAAGACTGAGGAGTCTAGAAGGCTTAATGCATGACTCAAATCTTGGTGTAGGGTAAAATGTACAGTATATGGAGGCATTGGGATTTTTTTTGGAACAAATAGGACCTGTTCCACCACGACGGGTTACATATGAGCCAGGAGGAAATTAATATGTTGGGGAAGCATGTGAGTAGGTTAGTCAAGGAGTTTAAGACAGGCTAGGTTTAAAACTGTACATGATGGGATGAACAATGGTGTAAATACAAATATACATAGCAGTGTAAATTCTAACCCAAAATTTAAGTACATAAGTAAAATAAGCAAAACATTAAAAATAGTTTGCCTTAATGCCAGAAATATAATATATTATATGATATTGCCTTAATGCCAGAGTATAATTATGATATTATACCAATAACAGAAACTTAGATGAAAAATAATGATGGGAATGTGTATAACATAGATAGGTACACATTTTTTAGGAAGGATAAACAGAACTGAAAAGGACGGGTTTGCTGTTTATGTAAACCAAATTTATGTGCAAGTCTTATTCAGTTGGATGATGAGCTACATCTTTATTAATAACAAGCTGGTTAAGTTTACAGAAACTCCGCCATTGCCGGTCCCAAGCCTGGATGAAAAAGGAAGAGGGTTGGGCTAGCAACTCCACCCCAAAAATCTCTAACCGCTATAGAAACGCCAAAAAGAGAAACAGAGACTAACTTCCTGGGAAATGAAGGGTCTCCGACAACTCGGAGACACATTACGCTAGAGGGTGAAAGCCGGAAGGAAGCAATCGAGCTTACCAACCTTCTTTCGACCAGGAGAACCCTTATTGGTACATGGAATGTCAGGACCATGTACGAGACAGGAAAGATGGCACAGGTAGCTGCCGAGATGAAAAAGAACAACCTGATCATGTTGGGCATCAGTGAAACCAAATGGACACAAATCAGACAGAGAAAACTGAAGACAGGAGAACTGTTGCTGTACTCTGGGCATGAAGAGAGTAATGCAACCCATATGCAGGGAGTAGGCCTCATGTTGTCCAAACAAGCACAGAAGGCATTGATTGGATGGGAGGCACACGGCCCCAGAATCGTCACAGCATCCTTCAGAACCAAACACAAGAAGATAAAACTCAATGTCATCTAGAGTTACGCTCCAACTAATGACTCTGATGAAAAAGAAAAGGACCAGTTCTACAACAGACTGCAGAAAATCGTAGAGACATTTCGAGCCAGAGACATCGTCATCCTTATGGGAGACTTCAACGCCAAGATCGGACCCGACAATACAAGATATGAACAAGTCATGGGGATCCACGGGCTGGGAGTGATGAATGATAATGGAGAGAGATTTATGGAACTGTGTGCGCTCAATAACCTGGTCATCGGAGGCAGCATCTTCCCTCACAAGAGGATCCACAAAAGCACCTGGGTATCACCAGATAGCTTGACAGAGAACCAGATTGACCACATCTGCATTAGCAAGAAGTTTAGAAGATCCCTTCAGGACGTTAGAGTTAGAAGAGGAGCAGATGTGGCTTCCGACCACCACCTAGTAGTAGCCAACATGCAGCTGAAGTTGAAGAAGAACTGGAAGGAAACAACACAGTGTAGAGTGAAGTATGATGTCAGCCGTCTAAAAATCTCCAGCGTCAGGGAAGAGTTTCGACTTCAGTTGAAGAACAAGTTTGAGGTGCTACAAGAACGGCACCAGGAAGAGGAAGGAAGTAGGGTGCAGATCAGCTGGCAGGCAGTAAAAGAGACACTGAGAACAGCCTGTCAAGAAGTGGTCGGAACGAAGAAACAACATCACAAAGAGTGGATCACAGCTGTGACCTTGGGAAGGATAGAAGAGAGGAAACAGAAGAAAGCGGCAGTCAATAACAGCAGGACTAGGGCATCAAAAGCCAAGGCCCAAGAGGAATACGCAGAAGCCCATAGAACAATGAACAAGAGCATTAGGAAGGAAGGACAAGAAAGACTACATAGATGGAGTGGCAGCTGAAGCAGAACAGGCAGTGTACAACGGTAACATGAAACAGTTGTATGACACAACTAAGAATCTATCTGGGAAATACAACAGGCCAGAGCGACCCGTCAAAGGAGGGAAAGGCCATCACAAGACTAGAACAGCAGATGAATAGATGGTCTGAACATTTTGAGGAACTTCTGAACAGACCAGTACCACCAAACCCTCCAGACATCAACCCAGCCAACGAAGATCTCCCCATGAACTGCGGTACGCCGACCAGAGAAGAGATCAGGAAGGCTATCACCCTGATGAAGAACGGGAAGGCAGCTGGACCTGACGACATACCAGCAGAAGCACTAAAAACAGACCTGGAAGCATCGGTGGAGATGCTGTACCCCCTTTTCGAGAAGATCTGGGAGTAGGAAGAGATACCGACTGACTGGAAGGAGGGTTACTTAGTCAAGCTTCCAAAAAAAGGGGACCTAAGTAATTGTAACAACTACAGAGGCATCACACTCCTGTCAGTGCCAGGCAAGGTCTTCAACCAGATCCTCCTAGAGCGGATGAAGGACGTCGTCGATCCACACTTACGAGATGAACAAGCAGGTTTCAGGCAGAATCGATCATGCACAGACCAGATTGCAACGCTACATATCATAGTCGAGCAGTCCTTGGAGTGGAATACACCGTTGTACATCAACTTTGTCGACTATGAGAAGGCATTTGACAGTGTAGATCGAGGGACCCTGTGGAAGCTTCTCCAGCACTACAGCATCCCAGCTAAGGTGGTCAATCTGATCAAAAGCTCATACAAGTGAATAACCTGCAGAGTGATCCATGGAGGGCAGCTCACCAACAGCTTCCAAGTGAAGACGGGAATCCGACAGGGATGCTTGTTATCCCCATTCCTCTTCCTCATTGCTATCGACTGGATCATGAAGACATCCACTAGTGAATGCAGGAATGGAATCCAGTGGACTTTGTGGAGCCAATTGGAAGACTTAGAGTTTGCCGACGATCTTGCACTTCTTTCCCACAGTCAGCAGCAGATACAAGAAAAGACAAATGTGTTGGCAACCACATCATCACAGGTTGGACTCAACATACACACGGAGAAGACAAAGATTATTAAGATCAACTCCAGCAGCAACAACCCAGTCACCTTAAATGGAAGTTCCCTGGAGGAGATACAGTCTTTCACCTACCTGGGCAGCATCATCGACCAGCAGGGTGGAAAAGATACAGACGTCAAGGCAAGGATCGATAAAGCAAGAGCCGCCTTTATTGAGCTCAAGAACATCTGGGCTTCCAGAGAACTGACCTAGACCACCAAGATCCGTCTGTTCAACACAAATGTGAAGTCAGTACTATTGTACGGGCCGAAACCTGGAGGACAACCAAAAACACCACCCGAAGAATTCAGACTTTCATCAACACCTGTCTCAGAAAGATCCTCCACATTCGCTGGCCAGACACCATCAGTAACACTAATCTATGGGAAAGGACCTGCCAACATTCAGTAGAAGCAGAAATCTGGAAGAGAAGATGGGGATGGATAGGGCACACCCTACGCAAACCGCAAACCAGCATCACCAGACAGGCTCTCAGATGGAACCCCCAAGGAAAGCGGAAGAAAGGCCGTCCAAGAAATACCTGGCGACGTGACCTCGAGGCAGACATCACAAGGATGGGCTACACCTGGAGTCAACTAGAAAGAATGGCTCAGGACAGAAACCTCTGGAGATCTACCTTTGGCGACCCATACCCCAGAAGGGGTGGAGGGCATAAGTAAGTAAGTAAAGTAAGTTTACAGATGATACTAAGCTAGGTGGGTAATGAATAATCTAGAATCCATTCAATTACAGAGCTACTTAGACATCATACAGGCTTGGGTAGATTTGTGGCAGATGAAATTTGATGTAAGTAAATATAAAGTATTACAAGAAAGAATGAATACTTTTAAATCTGAATACACAATTTGGAGGTCTTTTTAAAAGGATTTAGGAGTCGAGTTGGACTCTATCAACTATCAACTTCCAGAAAGTGTTGAGGAGTCATTAAGAAGGCTAACATAATGATAAGTTATATAACATGATGTGTAGGGTACAAGTCAAAGACGTTTATGCTGACCCTTTATAAAACACTGGTTAGACCTCTTTTGAAGTACTGTTTAGAGATTTGATCTCCAGACTACAAAAAAGACATAGAAGTACTAGAAAGGTTCCAGAGCTGAGAGGCTAGGCTGATTCCAGGACTGCTGGAGATGAATTATAAGGAAAGATTAAAAATGCTGAGCTTTTTCAGTTTAAGCAAAAGAGGTGACCTAATTAAATTGCTTAAAATTATATAAATTATACAAGGAATTAGTACAGTGGATAGAGACTGTTACTTTTAAATTAGTTCAATGAGAACATGAGGACATAAAAAAACATAAGGAAGTTTCTTCCCACAAGGAACCATAGACACATGGAATAAGTTATCAAGTAGAGTGATAGACAGTAGGACTTTAGGAACCTTCAAAACTCAAGTTAGTCTTATTTTGGAGGAGTTAAGTGCATAGGACTGTTGAGCATTGTTGGGTTGAATGGCCTGTTCTCATCTAAATGCTCTAACAAAAGACTCCAACAGAATGACAAACTGCAAACAAAATACAACAATGTGACACCCCATGTAGTGGCAAGGTTGGCACTAGACTACAGAGTGGGCGTCTTGTAGTTCGGGACCGACCAAGATCAGACTTAAGAGAAATCAAACATGGAGACATGGACACAAAAACGTTGTATTTTCAAAACAAAAGTGGGTTTTATTTACAGGTGCACAAAAACACAAAAAAATGTCCTAATCAAAAACAGTGAATCATATTTACAGTGAAGCTGTCAGTCCCAAAAATGAAAAATAGACAAAAATGCATATACACAAAATTGTAGTCTTCCTAAAGAAAAAGACAAGCAAGAGGAAACTACACACAATAAAAACCAAAGAATCCACAAAAAATATTTACAAGGAGAAAAAAAGTGATAATTGCAAGAAAAACAAAAAGTGCACCTCAAACCCAAACTATAAGATACCTCCACCAAAACAATACTACAACTAGAAGATATTTATATAAAAATATATGCACAAGCCACTGTTTGGTATACTAAATCAATTTGCTGTACCAACCACACCATACACCACTGAGTCTAAAGACAACCCCTTGAGGCAGGAAGTGCCTCTTATAGTCGAGGAACAAATCTTCAGCAAATCCTGCAACACAGTGCTCCCTTACACCAATTGCAACTGATGCAGGTGCCTTCTGCACAGGTGCTCCTGTCAGTCCTTGCAAGGCATTTATTAAATAGGGCTAGCGGCCTTGCGTGCACAAGCGCGAACTTGAACGCATCCCAATGAGCTCGCTCCACTTGGAGCAGCCAATACGCACTACAAAAGTAAGTTACTTTCTCTTGAGGATCCCCTTGTCATACTAATGCATGCGTAAACTTAACTAAATGCTTTGCACTTTTTCTTAATGACAGGTGGTTAAAAAGAAATGCTTGGCCTGATGACAGGGTACATGCGCATCCTCCAGCAAGCCTTACCTAGGGGCGCACTCGACCCATCACAGACGTTCTGCTGCATGAACGTGCCAAACGTGCCAAAGCCAAAGTAAAAAATGATTATGAAAGTGCACCCCACACTTCATCGATTTAAACAGGTAAGTGCTTTAACTTTTACTTCCACAAAAGTTGACTTTACCCTATTCTTAGGACTCACCATTGAAGTGGTAATGCCTGGTAGGCAAATTACCACAAACAAATGCCAACAAACTAGCAACATTTATTTGCACTCTAAGAGCTCCAGTCTTTGGTTAAATTTTGGCCATGCCACGAAGCTGTGTAATGTGACTGGCTTGTTCCATTTTTTTTAAGTCACTGATCTGGGCACATCTGGTACATCTTTTTTGATTCCAATGAATCTGTGCAGATTTTTCTTTCATCAAGAAAATAGAAACGCCTTATAAATCATAATAAATCTTTCATTAATATGATTATTCCACAGGGTCTCATCTGTTTTCTAAATGGAATGGGGAAAGCTCCTTTAAGGTTTGTTTTGACATGTAGCCTTATGTATAATTAGCCATGTGGAGCTGCACTGCAGTCAGGGACTGAGTAAGAACAAAGAGGTCAGTATTATATATCCATTGCCAGTACTCATAATATTCTTATTATGGTAATTATGGTCAACTAATGTGCCTCTCAAATGAAAAAACTGCAAGTTTTTTTTTTTTTTTTTTAAATATGCAGCATGCAAATCCAGCTGGAATGGGTTGTGACATCACTCATGACTGAAGGAGATTTTACAGCGTGCGTGCATGAAAGTTCTGCACATGGTTGCTATGGCTCTGTGATGTCATGCTGGCCTTGCTAAAAATTATGGGGCACTAGGAAAAAAATGTTCATTTAAGCTGGTTGCATGTCAAATTTCAAGAAAAATATTTGGTGAACAATGTCATTGGTAAACACAGCATATTCGTTGTGAACAACGCTTTGGCAAATTTTGCTGATCAACACTAATAAGGAAATTCTGATTTTCTTCTGTTAAATTCTACTTTTTCCAACAGCGTATCAGTTTCCTGAGATTTGTCTGTTTGTCACACTGGATACTTATGAAAAGTCTTTGCAGTCAATGTTTGTTTTTCACTAGCTTTAATATTCTTCTGTTATGATTTCATTTTTTTGTTCTAAATTTTTCTGAGCCTTAAATTTATGTTTCTTCTGATGGTTGCCTATAAAATGTGGGGTTTTTGAGTATGGCAATTTAAAATATTTTTGTAAGTTCTATGTAAAAACATTATTTAACGTAAATTACATCATTTAAATATTATTTAAATAATTATCTAAAAGACTTTTCATTGGACTCTGATTTTTGTAACTCTCAGGCATAATTTGTGTAACCAAGATTTGTCTTTTTTGTTTTTGGGGTTTCATGAAAGAGTTTTGACTTACGGACTTTGTGTGTATTTTGACTATGTCTCATTCCCTGATCAGTCTCAATAAAAATGGCCCCTTTTTTCAGTCAACAAAGTCACCATAATAAAAAATTAAGTTAATGGCCAAGCAGGTGAAGAGTTACCTTAATATGAAAGAAGTGAAGTGCAGCGTCCAGCTGAGTGGAATGTATGCATTCTAATTAGAGAAGTTAAATACGGAAGTTACAATATAGCTGGCAGTGCATAAAGCAAGGCTGAGACAGAGAGCCACTGCATAGGAAAGACGTATTATAACCTAAGCGGCTCAATCTGCAGCTAACCTATCCTGTCTCAAGGAGGAGAGCTTGAGAAAGAAAGAGGGAGCAACTCCTCACTAATGATAATTTTTTCTAGCATTTCACTATTCACTGAAAACAGTAATAACTGTGACAGTCTAATTATGCATGCATAGTATGCAATTTAAAAAAAAAAAGAATTGTACAGGTAACAACAGTCAAAATCAAATTTATAGCATCAATATACAGTATGGTACCCAGTACAGGTTTTGTTCCTGCCTTGCACACTGTGCTAGCTGAGATATATATAATTTACAATTTACTGATGTACAAAAAGAACAAAATTGAAACAGCAGACAGCAATAAATGCAAAAATGAATTACAGCAACTATGAAGTTATACCATACCGACACAGCCTATTCTCGTGTACAATAACATGTTCCTATCCCCAACTTAATTTATTCCTTGGATTGAATTATATTTAGTCACCCAGAATTGTCACATTTTTCTAACTACAGACGACAGATGATTACAATCAAGTAAAATCCATTCAAGAGTCCAACAGAGGAGTCGATTCGTTCTTTAAAGGGCTGGGGTGACTCAGAGCTTATCCCGGCAGGCGTATCAAGCAGTCATACTCTAATAAAACAAGCAAACTGAAGAAAATGTGGCCCGTGTAAACAGGGATTTAAAGCTTTGACAGCTCCCTGATGCAGTTTATAGTATCTTACACCCAGTTGCAGGGCACAGAAGAAATAATTCAGCCTTGAAACTAATCTTGCTTGCTTCTTTGACAGCTATATGTCACCTCTCACAAGAGCAGCTCAATAAATGAGTCAGCGGCAGGGTATGATACAGTATGTTTACCCTGAACATCAATTAGATTCTTGCTGAATTTTAAATAAATGTAATATTACTGATGACTAATACTTTCACAAATATTTCATTAACTATAGTTTTACAACTTTTGTTCTGTTTCCAGTATTTTCTCTGTCTCTAGAGCCTGTTAAGTAATGATTTCGACTGGAAGCTAGTTATTAGAATTCAACTGATTGTGCTGCAGATGTTAGAATTTGTACCTTGTGCTTCACTGTAGCAGTGTTATGCAAAGGATAAATGTAAAGGGCTAGATAAAGGTGAATTATCTATCTAATAAATATATTAACTCTGTGTGAATTGTTTGAACTAATTAAAACTGTTACACCATTCAGTCTGGTCACTGCCTGAGAAGAGGTTATACCTCTCCTAATGTCTGTGATTTTCCAAAGGTGTTTGATTATGTTAGTATAATTGGTGACTACAAATTGACCCAAGGCTGCTTCAATAGGCTTCAGCACCATGAGGTCCGAAACTTGAACAATTGGATTCAAAAATAAATAAACTGTGTATGCTGTCACACACGTGCACATTGGGAAAAGTTTAAGGGCTTGAATGAGTGTAAATCTTCACCAAGACATGAGATGGCGCTGTCTAATATCAATCTCCCTCCCTCCTCCCCCCTACAAAAAGGAGGATTTACATCATTCCATCCATGACATCACTTTCGGGGCCTCTCCACCTGAACGTGCCTCTTCCTCCAAAAATTCCTTGTAAACGGAACAGTCACCATCATGAGAAGTCCACCTTATTCAACAGTCGGAAAGACTCATTTTTGCATTTTACTATATGCTTATTTTTTGCAGTTTTCGATTGTTTAATTATATGGGATTGGCTGCAAGGTGGCCCAAAACACTTTACTTGCCCTATCTTTATCTCACAATGCTAAATATTCTTTGATCATGTTCACTCCGTTCTGTTATCATATTTAAAAGTCTTTATAATATATGCTTCCAATAACATGGTGTATGGTGGTATGTTGTGAATGTCTATCACTTACCACTGTTTACACTAAAGATATATGCAAAGATTTTGTGTCAGTTATAAAGCCATGATTGTCTCGACTGAAAAGCCATTAAAAATGTATTATAAAAGCAATACATTTTTATAAAGTTTCCAGTTTTCATGACTGTGAACATAGCAGATTATTTTTGTACCATTATTTTGTTATTATTATATGGTTATACATGTATTAATTTATTTTGATTATTACTATTTACTGCATTGCCTTTTTTTTTGTTTATAGGTGCTGTTTTGGGATTACTGTTCTTAAATTGCAACTGTTCTGATAGAAGGAAAATTGCTAGCACAGGTAGGGTATAAGGACCTGAAAAAATCTAGTTGTTAAACAAAACAGAAATCGTAACCAGTAAATCAATAATGCTGCCTGCAAACATCAAAGTCTAAGAAACACTACCTAAATTTCTGCAACTAGGAATCTATGCTGGAAATCTGCAGTCTCAAATGTTAGGAAATAGCAGTGTTGACCTTTCATCCTGTAGCAGCAGTGATATGATATTCTGAGCACTTCCAGTTAATTTCACCAGCAACACTGTAGAAAGCACTCTCCATGAAAAACAAAAGGGCATATAAAATGATGCAAAAATATTTTAACAATACTTTTTTTATTCAAAAACTGTTATTGAACATGAATTTACTAAACATTAAAATGAGCAGAGGTGGATAGAGTAGCCAAAAACTGTACTCAAGTAAGAGTAGTGTTACTTCAAAATAATATTACTTGAGTAGAAGTAAAAAGTAGTCGTTCAAAAAATGACTCAAGTAAGAGTAAAAAAGTATTTGGTGAAAAGACTACTCAAGTACTGAGTAACTGATCATAATAAATGATGTATTTTTTAGAAATGTTGTAATAAGACAGACAAAAAAAATATAAAATAATGTCCAAATTCTGATATTTCCAAATAATAAAATTAAAAATGAGTAAAAATAACACCTTTACAAAAAAAAGATGCACATATAACACAAAGTTCCAAATCTGTTTTTCACATCAAAGCTTTTGAAGCCAATACCTACAGTAGGTAACATGCATGTTTGAACAGTGCAAACCACTTACAGTGACAAGATATACTGTACACTGCCCTCCAAATAGCACAGCTGATAGAAAATAACATTAGGACAAGGCAGCTTGTGCACGTACAAGAAGTCTCACTTTACCATGACTGTCTGTGTGTCTGTGCATGTTTGGTTAAAATGTGCTTCACTCAGTGAAGTGATGGTTAAGCTTCAGCAGGAGTTGGCTCTCAAGGTTCTTGCAGTGAAGCTGTGACCGTTTAGCAGTGAACAGGAGCCCCACATGACTAAAAGTCTCTCACAGGCTGCAGATGCAGGATGTTTGTGTGTAGTCATGTGACTGCATGGCTACATCTGATTGGAGAAACTGAGTCATGTGATTATTGTTGCTACGTCTGATTGGTGAAACGGAGTCATGTGATTATTGTTGCTATGTCTGATTAGTGAAACAGTCATGCAGTAGATCCAATGGTGGCTTCTCTCTGGGAAAAATATAGCGTACCTAATGTGTAAATGGAAAAAAAGTAACGAGTCGAGTGTTGCCCAATGTAGCGGAGTAAGAGTAGTGTTTCTTCTTCACAAATGTACTCAAGTAAAAGTAAAACGTATGGTGCAATAAAACTACTCTTAGAAGTACATTTTTTTTAAAAAGTTACTCAAGTAAATTTAACAGAGTAAATGTAACTTGTTACTACCAACCTCTGAAAATGAGTATATCCATCCATCCATTATCCAGCCCACTATATCCTAACACAGGGTCATAGGGGTCTGCTGGAGCCAATCCCAGCCAACACAGGGCGCATGGCAGGAACAAATCCCTGGCAGGATGCCAGCCCACCTCAGGACACACACACACACACACACACACACACACACACACACACACACACCAAGCACACACTAGGGACAATTTAGGATCGCCAATGCACCTAACCTGCATGTCTTTGGACTGTGGGAGGAAACTGGAGCACCCGGAGGAAACACACAGAGACACAGGGAGAACATACAAACTCCGTGCAGGGAGGACCCGGGAAGTGAACCCAGGTCTCCTTACTGCGAGGCTGCAGTGCAACCACTGTGCCGCCCAAAATGAGTATAGAAAAACAAAATAAAAATAAAGCAAAAAGGTCACAAAAAATGATAATCAAAATTTCTGGTTGCAATGGCACCGGAGTCATGCTTCATGATATCATTGACACCATTGTGTTGTAAGCCAGTGTCATGGATGAAGAATCATCCATGATTCTGGGTAACATAGTGAGAGCTTTTTGCATGTTATTGTAGTGAACTCTGGTATTGAAAAAAACTTTACAAATCCTTTTTGACAAGGATTAGGTTAATGGTTTAGTTTAGGCAATATTTTTTATTGATGTTATTTGAATAAAATAACATTCCATACAATCAAGTACATACAAGAAAGAAGGCAACCTTACATACAAACAAGTCAAATTTGACTGACCAGAATTCAGCTCCCTCCTGAGAGAAACAAAGGGGAGCCAACAAAATGAGCAAATCTTCAAAAACAACAAAGAAGGGAGAATATCCTTTTCTCCAATATAAATGCTTTTTCTAATATTTTTAAAACATTTTGAACAGATCTACTACGTTAGAATTCGATTTTTTCCTATTTCAAATAGTATAGAAATCAGTTACCTACTGACTAACAGGCAGACTGGGATTCTTCCAGTTGAGCAAGATAAGTCTGCATGCTAATGAAACAGGAGTGATTGTGACACCAAGGCTGTCTAATAGGCATTCAAAGATTTTTGTCCAGAATGATGTTAGTTTGGAGCATGCCCAAAATGTATACCAGTGAGACTGGAGCTTGATTGCAATGATTACAGGTTGAATCTTGGCCTGGATACATTTTGGACAATTTTAACTGAGATAAATGTGCTTAATAAAATATTGAACCCTGAGATCTTTGAAAGGAAGGGACTTTAAAATGTTCTACACTTTATTGAGACACTGTCTGAGTCTTCAAGGCAATCATTATATCTTCTAGAAACGATTTGGGTAGGAGGCAAGGAAAATTGGGCAGGTTCCTTTTAGTAAAGTTTCTAATTTGAATGTAGTACAGAAATTGTGTTGCTAGGATATTAAATTTGAAGTGTAATTATTTGTAAGATGCAAAGATATTATCTACTGTATATACAATTATCTAAGTGTTTTAATCCTTGACTTTTTCCAAATATTAAAAACTGTGTAGGCAATAGTTTTCTAAGTTCCTGGTTTATAACTTGTTTGAAGCTGTCTTTCAACCTACTCCTGGTCTCTTTTAAAATAAAACTATCTGCTCAGTTTGCACTGCTAGAACAGAGATATGTATGGTCTATGATAGTCCATGAAACCTTTGCATGGTGCATAGTTATCTGTGGTATATGTATAAGCTTTTTATTGATAGACATAAAATGTAAAAATATACCTACACTACACCCGTACATTACTGATGAAAACTATTATGTAACACTTTTATGATATCATAGGACATTTAGCTGTTCCAAATTCCTACGGTCGTAGTAGTAGTAACAGTGCTGGTTGCAGTAATAATATTGTTGTGTGCATAGAGTTCAGATACATAGAGTATCTGTTACTGTAGGATACAGTGCTTTTTTTACTGCGGTTTTCTCCATTAATGTGTGTATTCAAACCCTTTTTATACTTTTGACTTATAATGCTATAATAGGGTACACTATCCTACATAAACTATCCATCGTTTCATTTAAATCAAACCTGGTGAATGCAAATGACAGTCAGAAGTGGCAAACAGTTGGGTATGGAAGTGGATGCATTTATAAAATATATATTTAACACTTCATGTCTAAGCTGTTATATGAATAAAGTCTGTATGTCCTTAACAACGTAGTAAGACTCCCTGCATGTTTCACTGTCCATTGAATGCCTTTAGGAGGTGGGCTTTTTTGCTATTTTCATTACATCCATGGTTTTCATTTTGTGTTTTAGCATGCAACCTTACTAACTCAAGTCTGGCGAGACCGTAAGTGACCGCTATTTACACACACCAGGTTTGATGCTGGACACTCACCAGGTTGTATTATGGTAATGCCCAATTTGTTTTCTTTCTGACCATTTCCTTTGATGTTTGCTTCCCATAAATAATGATTCTCCCTTTTTTCAGTTTATTCTATAGATTTTACACATTCCCTGCTTGTTCCCCTATCCGCTGAGTGCCTTTATAGGGTGGACTTTTTTTGCTATTTTCATTACATCCATTTTCATGTTAACTATAACTCAGGACTACTTGTTTCTTTACCTTACTTTCTGGTGTTCATATCAATTGCTTGTGATTTCATTATGTAAAAATGTATTTAAGATAATTAATAAATTTTTCTGTTGTTTTGTTTAATATGTAAATGTTAAACAGATAATCCCAGTCATTGATATCTGTATGTATCATTTCATTTATATACATTATTTGACTTATTTGTAAGGGTTGTATACTTTTTTATCCCTAGTGGCTTGCCTTAGCTCTGAAGAAGGGAAGATTTACCAAAACACATCAGTCAGAATTTTCAACCAACCTCTTCTAGCAGGTATCCATCTAGCTATTGGCCATTACACTCATGACTCTGGAATTTTGCTTTAAGTCTTCAGACACATGGATGTTGCTTCTTTTGACTTTTTAAGCTTGGAAAATGTGTTTCTTTTACTATTGTATTAAACATTTTTCTATATTCTCACATTGGTGGTTACATTTGTTTTGTAAATCAGTAAAAGTTTTTATTTGCCACAATTTGGTTAAAATAGATCAACCATATGAAAGAATGACCTGCTCCTTAAATTATTTTTAAAAACAAAGTATAAACAAGTTGTTAATTCTGTTTCTGACACCCCGGTTTGAATGCATATCACCTATATTAGTTGCATTAATTCTACTTCCAAGGGAACTAACATTTAAGCATGTGCTGTTTAAGATAAGATAGAATGAAAAGAGCAATAGACTTTTTCAAATCAAGTCCTATTTCTAATTCTGAATATAGGTCCTCCCACACAAGCAGCAAGAAAACATGTTGCTGAGTTTTTGTTTCTTTTTCTTATTAAGCTTTCCTTTCATTATCATTTACAGGACTAAGTGCTAAATCACCCATGAACAGAAAAAGAAAAGTCTGAGTGTACGTGGGAAGCGCAACTGTTAGACATCTGGTCTCTGACCCACTCATTTAATTCTGTTTCTACAAGCAAAAGACAAAGGTCTTTATTGGCTTTTATATGTCATATTTGTAGCTTTGTTGTGTATATTTGTGTACTTTTTTTTTTTTTTTTGCCCACGCTATATCTGAGTGTTTACATTGTATGTTACCTGCTAGGTCCTAATGTCAGAGAAGAGTTTAGATTACAGGCTACATAGCATTATTGTCATCATGTTTTCCTTTTAAGAATTCACATCACAATGAAACAAAAAAAAAGAAGATTGGTTTTTCGGACCTGCCAAACACAACCTTTAAGATAAGATCTTCTGCTGGTAATAAAGGATGTAAGCATCTGCTGAAACAGACAATGGAAGACAGGGCAGGAAGACCCTTTTGTAGCTCAATATGTAATTTCCATTTTTGCCTCAGTTGATAAGAAAATAGGTAAATCGTCCTTCAATTGAATAGCAAATGAACAGAATAAAACATCAGAGCAGATTAGTAATTCCACTGATAGAAATACATTAGAGAATTTAAGATTAAAGGTGTTTAAACAAAAGGTAAGCAAACAATCCTCTGGGACACAGTGTAGTGAAGATCTTTCCTTTTTTTAAGAAAAATACACGTACATTCATTTTTTCCCACTAGGGAACTAAACTCATACAAACACATAACCATTCTTTGTAATAAATGTCTGTACACAAGTGTCAGATCTTATGCTAGCAAGCATTTGTCTGAAGACAAGTTTACAGTTTGAATGGCGAAGCAGTGCTTTGCAAAAGCGCACTCCTAGAGTACATAGACATATAGAAATCTTAAGAAATACCAAAATGAAATATTTATTTAAAGGAATATATAAAAAGGTGCCCTGCAATGGGAAGGCTGTGCAGAGCTGATCTGAACTGCTGCAATAGGCACTAGATGACCATGACCCGGAATTGGATCAAGTTGGAATATGGATTAATGCATACATAAGAGAAAAAGGATGAACAAATGAGAAAGGGTAATAAGCACTAGTAAAAAAAATATCTTCTGCAAGCCTGTCCACACTGATACATAGAACATTGAACTGCTATAATGGGAAATGTCAGACTATCCTAATTTCCCTCTGTATTTTTTTTTGTATTGTCAGACCATTCTATTGGAGCACCATTTTGCTTTGTCTTAGAGGTTCAAGCTCCTAGATCACTGGCTGAGACTGTCAATATAAATCATAGTGTCAAGGGAGATGTAAAAACATTTGTAGGTGCCAAGGTATTTCTTGCTGAAAACTCCTGGATACCTTGTGTACTCAAATATTTAAAGAGCCATCCATCCAGAGCTGACTTGGAAGTGTCTCTCTTCTTCCATATAGTGCAGAGCTACAGATCACCTAAGGGACAATGCTTTAAGAATGGTGCTAGAATGGGCGGAGTGGTGGCTATGAGACTAGGGATCTGCGCAGTCAATCGGAAGGTTGCCTGTTTGAATCCCATAAACCCCAGAAATGACTTTACTCTGTTGGGCCCTTGAGCATGGCCCTTAACCTGCAATTGCTCCATCCTGCTTATGACGATACCTGCAATCTAGCCTTGTAAGTAGGCCCTCCATCCTGCAGGAAAAACTTGAGGGTTGGTGGCAGAATTGGCACTCCAGCCACCATAAAATAATCTCACACTGTTTCATTCCATCTGAACTAGTGTGATGATGAGGTGTCACCCGTTGCACTCGGGTCCTAATCTGGGATCCTGAGGTGGTTTGTTGTGTAGTGGGTACGGCAATACGCTGTATCAGTGCATGCTCCTAACCTTCTCCTCCTCCACCTAAATCTTGGATCCAACAATAATGCCACCTGGAAAAAGGATAAGTAACAGTGGAAACTCAAGAAAGACATTATACAACAGTGCAGTCTGACAGAGCTTTCCTTTTCCAAAATAAAAAAAAAATTACAATGATGGGGATAAACAGAGGAATGGCATGAAAAGTAAGTGACAGGGGAAAATATCTGAATACGGCTGAAGGACCTTTTAAATAGATGGTAAATATAGATAGATAGATAGATAGATAGATAGATAGATAGATAGATAGATAGATAGATAGATAGATAGATAGATAATTTACTTTCTCTTTGTATTTTTTTGCAGTCCATCGTCTTCCATTGTACCTTACATTTCCAACCATCAAATTGATTTTTGTGAATAATGTTCTGTTAATCAGAAGATAAGAGGCATGTCTACTGTTAGTCATTTGTTTGTAATTTGCTTTGAATAAAGGCATCTGCTAAATGAAAAACAGTAAATATAAATTACAAAAGCGTGCAGGATCTAGGACAGCTGTAAACAGTTACTTTTGCCCTAATCTGAATATTTTAATACTAATTTCTTTTACTTTAGCATAGCATTAAAGAGGCTTTTGCCAAATTATTTATAACATTTTAGTCGTCTGAATCTGTCCACTGGATAGGGCATTAATATAAATAAATAATGCAATAAGAAATAAATAATAAACTCTGGGTCTCACATACTCATAACTGTAAACCTATTTTGCCCACCCCAGTCTATTAATATTCATCAACCCCCTAATTCACAATAGGAGTGGGCACTCAAACCATCATCCATCCATTATTAAATGTGCTCAACAGTTATGTAAATGGATAATAGAACTTTATGACATTATATAAAAACAGTGCACTTCCTTTCATGCAGATGTTAAAGCTCTTGGCAGATATAGAAAAATTAAAATACAAAATATGACTAACAAACAAAAACACAATAACAGAAAAATAACTGAATATTTAAAATAAAGGTTACCACATCCAAAACTAAGTAATGATACTAGAATAAATCCTATTCAGTACATAAAATACATAACATTTGGAGGTAATAGGAAAGATGAGTAATACCAGGAAATAGGGACAAATAAAATATGTGCTGTATAAAGTAGATGTTTCATAACAAGATATTTTAAGGGAATGAAATATAATTACATAAAAAACAATTATGCTTAATAATAATTCTAATTACACAACTCCCTGAAGAAATAAAATTACATCTACTAAAGCAAGAGTGTGCTGCATATTTAGGTTTTTTAACAAAAAGACTATAACTTTATTAAAAATGGAAGTAAAATTATTTTATGGAAATTGCCTTATCCCACTCAGCTTTATAACAGGCACTAAAGTAAACAGAGAATAACCATCCTCAAACCTTGAGTTCCAGCCTCAAAGTTTAAATTCCCATTATTTAAGAGCTATGGATGTTTTCATAGTTATATTGGCATTTTAAATTTCAAATCACAAACCTGGTATAAATAGGCACCAGTCCTTCATTAGCCCCAAATTATACAGTCTTCTTGGTTTAAGAGTTCAGTATTCTTATTTGTTGAACAAAAATAGCAAGAACAAAACTTTGGGTTATTTTCTTTTTGGTACAAAATGTACAGCTTTAGTAAAGTTGTTAACATAAAAATCAAACACAAACCATCATGTGGAATAATTCAGAAATACTTACTTTAGGCTTAATAACTGTTGCTGGATTTCCACACTTCATATTTTTTGCTACATTTGGTCAATAAGTAGAGCTTCTTTTCTTATATTGTCATTTTTTAAATATTTTGCCTCTAGTATGTAATTCTGTAAGATGGCCCAATAAAAGACTGAGAACAATGGAGTCACCTGAACATAACAGACAGCAATGATAGATAGATAGATAGATAGATAGATAGATAGATAGATAGACAGACAGACAGACAGACAGACAGACAGACAGACAGACAGATAGATAGATAGATAGATAGATAGATAGATAGATAGATAGATAGATAGATAGATAGATAGATAGATTGACCAGGGAGTACACTGGCTCCTCAAGACCCGACACAACAGATGCTAAGCAAAAGTGCAGCAACACACACATTAATTTATAAGGGAGAAACTCTTTTCCTTTGTTCCCCCTACAGCACAGTACAACAGCACAAAGCACACAGCACTTCTTCTCATCTCTGTCTTCGTTCTGCTTCCACTCCTTCTCTGGCAAGGTCTGTCCTCTTCCTCTCGACTCTGACCCCGGAGTAGTGGCTGCTAGCTCCTTTTAAGCTGCACCTGGGAGTATTCTATGTGACTCGTTACGGAGGTCTGGAATCACTCCCAAGTGTGGCGGAAGCCCAAAGTAGGGTTCTGCAGCTCCCCCTGGCAGCTGCCACAGAACACAGCAGGGCTGCAGCAACTCCCAGAGTGCTCTGCAGGAATCTGTGCAAGGGGGCTGCCCTCTAGTGTCCCATGGGAGATAATGCCCTGACCACACTCTTCCCCCCTCCCCCCAGTCCATTCATAATGCTGGCGTCCCAGCTGGGCAAGACTCTTGGCTGTCTGTGACAACAAATTGATAGATAGATTACCATGGGGAAAATTTTGCTTTTACAGATGGTCCAGAAATATTGAAATATTATAACAAACAACAAAACAACCCTCTCACACAACAAACAAAAATTATAATAAAAAGGAAAACCTTCTGACTTTTTCTATAGGTTATAAGGAAGAGTGATATGGTGGTATATTCATCAGCTTTCCTGAGAGTTGACTTGAATTCCAGATCAGATCAGTCCATTCTCCCAGTATTAATAGGTGTCTCTTCCGACACCTTAAAGATACAGGAACTAGGTTAGCTGGAACCTGTAAACTGTTCTTGTATTCATGTGTGTGTGTGTGCTTGTGCTATGTGATGAACGTGTTCCAACCTCACATTACTGTGATAGATGTAGTGGGTTTGGATTAGAGACAGATGTACGCACAGTACAGATGTTTATTGTAATATGTCATTGTCTTTATTGTTCAAGGATGACTTTTCTACAGAAATTAAAAAACATTCATTTTTAACTGCAAAATAATTCACCATTTTGAAAAATTAAAGACTTGATCTTTTAGGGTTTCTTATTTGCATAATAATGCTTGAAAGCAAAATACATTTATATTGGTTTAAAAATCCTCATATTTTCCTATGTAAAATTTGGAGATTGATCTGCTTTGTTGTTCAACTTACAATCTGTTGTTTAGTTAATAACTGTCAACCCTCCTTAGTTGTATTGTCATGAAAAATCAGTAACCACTTAGTGTCACTATGCCTCCCAGAATCAAATACTGTATGTGTCTCTGAATTTCATTAAAATGTACTAAAATTACAGCCTTCATTAAATATTTTACAATGCATTTACATGTCTTTCTGATCACACAGTAATTATCAACAAATGCAGTCAGTTAAATTTAAATTGCTTATTAAGGAATGTTCCTTTGTACTGTACCTTTTTTATAATTTACATACATTTACAGCACTTTCTGAAAACATAAAAATGCTGATAAAGTATACTGTATTAAAGTAAACAGAGAGAGAAATAAAAACTGGCAGTATTATTTTCCATATTAGTCATACAGTAGCAATGCTATCCTTAATGTGAATCTAATAGATAGGTAGTCGTCAATCAAATATTAATAAGTACAAATCCTTTCAGGCCATTTAGTCATGTATCTCCAGTACAGAATGAACTGTATCCCTTAAAGAGTTCTTCTGCTTCACTTGGCAGCTACTTTTCAATTAGTTAAATCTTTAATAAATGTCAGTTTGCTTTATTTCCCAAGAGCTGCCAACTGGGCTGTCGCAAAGTTCACATTTGCTCAGTCATGCTCATCCAAAGCAAGTACTGAAAGGCATAAGTTTAACAGCCACTGATTTTATTGGGACAGGGCAAGCAAAATATTTGTCATCCTGACATTATTTCATTCAATTCCTTTAAATGTACATTTGAATATTTAAGTTGCTGACATTACAACTTCAAGAATAGATCAGCAGTTTGGCTGTTAACCGAAGCTTCATTATTTGGAATAAGCACTCTTGATAATTATTTTATTATACTAAACCTGAAGTAATCCTTACTGGTGTGGATATCCTACTGCAAGTCCATGATATTCAGTACAAAAGAGAAGTGCTTGAAGACAATTACATTAAAACTTGTGAAAATACTAGCAGGCTTCCATTCTCGGCACTGGCAGTGTAAGGGGAATATGAAAACTTAAATACAAATAGGCAACAGACAGTTCACTCATCAGAAATTTTTATCAAAAAATTAGTTAATCCAACCTACATATCAGAAAAACAATTCAAAATTTAACATTATTTATTCGAGCACAAAGGCTTCCAACATTATTACTGAGCACAAAGGCTTCCAAGATTTTACATTTTATTATAAACATTTTTTAAGTGTAAACAGGTCAGGTAAACAACCCTAAATAACATTTAAGTAACAAAGTCCAGAGGGTCACTATAACCAAAGTATCCAAGAATTGAACTTCTGTTTGTGAATATTCAAATGATTTCCTATCAGGTCAATGCATTTCTGGGGCCTCATGTATAACGCCGTGCATAGAATTCACACTAAAACATGGAGGAAGGACAAAAGAGGAAATGTGCGTATGCACTAAAAAATCCAGATGCATAAATCTGTGCGTTCACCAACTTCCACGTTCTTCTGCTACATAAATCCTGGTCAGCATGAAAAGTAACGCACGTGCATGCATCTGCTGCCACTACCAAACTCCTCCCAGAATTACGCCCCTTTGAATATGCAAATAAATATAAATAGCCCTTAAGCTCAGCATGTGAAAAGGCAATGGCAAAAGCACGGGGGAAAATAGAAGAATTTCAACAAATACCAAGTGGAGGCAAGGAAAAACGTACTATTTGTTGGTTTAAACAGTGGTATAAACAACAAAAGGAAGTTGATCGAGTAACATAGAGTGTCAAAGAAACTCGAAAGCTCAAGTTCACAAAGTCGCACAGTACCCGAAATAAAAAATAAGTTGTTAGATATCAAAGTCGCTGTGAAAAGGCGAGTCATAGCCTACCGTCTGAGTGTCATATGAAAACTTATTATGGTACAGAGAAAAGAAAAAAAAATAAGGACACAGTGAGAAAAAAGCTTGAAATGTCAAATTTAATCTCGAAATTTCCACTTTAATCACGTAGTTTATTTTGTCATTAAAGTAGAACATAATAAACTTCACATTTAAATCATTTAATTTACTAGTTTCTCAAATAACATCGTAACTAAAATAGCATGTTAAATGCTTTGTTTTGTATATGTTCTTCTATGTACTCTATGTGTGTGAATAGCAACGTGCTTCTTAAATGGGCTTTCTCTTCCTCCGACAGGACACAGAATCCATTACATTTGTGATATTACAGCTCTCTGAATAATTAAAATACTAAGATGTATACTTGATATCATTTTCATGATGATAGGAGTTAAAGCATGTTATTAAACATGGGAACACGGTGGTGCAGTGATAGTGACGAGCTGGCACCCTGTCCAGAGATTGTTCATGAACTGAACTGCGATATCAGTACAGCAAAGGCTCTGAAGAGTTTGCCGTATGAAAGCAGTTCAATAGACAGCTCGGCTGAGGCAGCGTGTGCTTGATGCTGTATACTGATAATTCTCTTTCCGATCAGCTGCTGTTGAGCTGTGATTCCACATTCAGATACAGTGGGATAAATACTCTGAGTGGTGCAGTGAGAGTAATATGGAAAAAGATGATCCACTGTGGCAACCCCTAACGGGAGCAGCTGAAAGAAGAAGAATAAGGTTTACGCCAAGTTTAGGTTTTATATATTGCGATTTGAGTGCGGAAATGGGAGTACGCTACATTTCTGTGCGTACACACCGTTTATAAATGAGGCCCCTGGACTCTACCCCTTCATCAGGACCGGACAAACTAGAAAAGACAGACAGATAGATTTCACATCTTATTAAAATGTTTCATCTCAATATATATAAAATCCAACATCTGTATGTCTATACGCTTTTCACGAGAGAACAACTTAACGGATTTAGATTGTTTTTTTTCTATAATTTGCTTGAACATTCCAGTTGATTTTGCAACTTCTCTCATTGCTCTAAGAATCATAGTTCGCTTGCAGGAGTGATATATTCGCACTAATCCAAAACAGAGGCTTTAGGCTGAGGCAAGGAGGAAGCATGACGTAAAGCAGGGATGTGCAAAGTCATTCCTGGAGGGCCGCAGTGGCTGCAGGCTTTTGTTCCAACCCAATTGCTTAATAAGAAGCACTAATTGCTCTAGAAACACTTCTGCTTCATTTTAGTTATATCCCTCGTTAAGATTTTGAACCCTTATTGCTTATTTAAGTCTTAAACAGCTGCATTCTTGGTTTTTAATTGCTCCTTATTAGCAATAAGATGCAAATGACAAAAGAAACCAGCAGTTATCCATTTTGCTTGTTACCCTTTACACCTGTGTGTATTTATCATGCACTATTTGGTTTAATTAAATACTTGGAAGGAAAGAGAAGACAAAAAAGTCAAGGACTGAGAATTACCCATCCGTTTTACACTTCAAAATATTTGGATATCTTTAGAATGGAAAAAAAAATCTAGGATTTGAGAATGACTTGACATAGCAGAGTTAAAGCACTAAAACGCCATGAAATGTAATTATTGGCAAGGATTGTTTTCTAATTAAACAACTGGGTTGGAATAAAAACCCGCGGCCACTGCGGCCCTCCAGGAATGGCTTTGCACACCCCTGACGTAAAGAGTAGGGAGCCGGGTGGGGCCCTCCTCACTGTCCTGTTACGCTACTACGTGGGCGGAGCCATGGGGGACAGCTAGTATTCCATATACCGTATACACTTGCGTATAGGTTGGGTCTTGAAACCCAAAAAATCGATCATAAAATCAGACCCCGACTTATACGCCTGTTCAAAAATGCGACACTTGAATTTTTTTTTACATCTTCTTGCCTCCTCCAATCTTGCATCAGTTTCTCAGACACATCAAATTTTGTTGCAGAAGTGCAATTACCAATTTCTTTTGCCACTTCAAAGACTTTTAATTTAAAACCAGCTTCATATTTTCTTCTGATTGAACACTCCATCGTAGATAAGGGATGCTCTTATGATAAAGGTGTATGAGGGTGTGAGATACAAAAAACACAAAACAGTGCCAACATTGCTTCGGAATAGTTTAGGTATTACCGTGTGGTCACATAGGCACAATACATATTAAAAAAGGCAATGTGCTCCGTGGTTACTCTCTCAGGTGCTGTTAGCATATCATAATTTCTTGCACCAATAGCGTGAGTTTTCAGCATTTGAGTTATACAACCAACATTATAAAATACTAGAAATTATACGGTAAAATCAAGCCCTGACTTATCCTTGGGAGAACATATCCGCAAGTATATATGCGATAAATACATTCTCTGAAAAAGGGTATTCACAATAAAACCTTATCAAAAGGTACAAGTTTTCAGAACTCTTCTCAGGCAAAGTTTCTACAATGTTAATTCACAGACCTCTCCCCTATTTGTAGGGCACTACGTAGATAATAGATTCTGGTGTGCCCACAGATCCAATACATTAATTAAATAAATTAGATTAGGAGCTTATTAAGACCTCATAGTCTGAGAAGTGTAATAAAAGTCACTAACCAAAATAATGCCCAGAGATCCCAAAAGAGCATACAAAACATACATTCAAAGCCTACATATATACTAATATATAAAAAAAACCCTCTATACTTGTCCTTAAAGATGATGGAGACAGTCAAAGTCTGATTAATCAATTAATCACAAAAGCCATCAACTTATACCAAATCAACTCCAAGTTTAAACAAATACAAATAGGGAACAGCCATGTCACTCATCAAAAATGTTTTTATCAAAATATTACTTCACCCAACCTACATATCACAAATGGAATATCAGGAACATGAAAACTCCATACTGATGCCAATTGGGCTCAGATTCATACTCAGGTTTATTGGATATGGTGGTTGTTGTTCCCCCAACAGAATTAATTCGGTGCATTTCTGAGAAAATCAAACGTATCTGTTTGTGCTAGTTGAATGGGTTCCCTTAGGATTCTGTGTAAATTAAGTTTGTTGGCTTTATTGTATTACTGAGATAGTTGGAGACAATTGTCTGTCTCTTAGGAAGACTGAATTTCTCAAATTCAATAATTATATTAAACAATATAACTAACTAAATTTTACTCTTAATTAGAAATCCAACTATATCTAAATATGATGCAGTGTATGTTCTTTGTGCACACTTGCATCTCATGTTTCATAAACATTTCCATTTTTTTCTGCTTTGTAAAGCAGTGGACCAAAATCCTAATCATGTAGAGTCTATATGCTGTAGCCTTTTTCCTTGGAAAAAATATCTATGAAGTTCAAGTTTATTATTCATTGACTTGTGCTTTGGGGATGAGCTTCCAAAAGAAATATTGAATAGAGGACATTAAAACACAAATATTACTTGATAATCTTTCTTGGTGTTGTGTTCACATTGTCAAAAATGTTCTCAACCTTTTTTCTCAATTGGAATTTTTAAAAATGAGAAAAGACCCCTTCTAATAGACAATGACCCATGCATGTGACTCTTAATTCTGAAATGCCTGTCTGATGTGTACCTGTGACACATTTGATTTATGATCACTTTCAGGAATTTTTTTAAATTCATGTGTCATCTATACTAATAAAAGGCAAAGCCCTCACTGACTCACTGACTGACTGACTGACTGACTGACTCACTCATCACTAATTCTCCAACTTCCCGTGTAGGTAGAAGTCTGAAATTTGGCAGGCTCATTCCTTACAGCTTACTTACAAAAGGTAGGCAGGTTTTATTTCGAAATTCTACGCGTAATGGTCATAACTGGAACCTGTTTGACTGACTCACTCATCACTAATTCTCCAACTTCCCGTGTAGGTAGAAGGCTGAAATTTGGCAGGCTCATTCCTTACAGCTTACTTACAAAAGTTAGGCAGGTTTTATTTTGAAATTCTACGCGTAATGGTCATAACTGGAACCTGTTTGACTGACTCATTCATCACTAATTCTCCAACTTCCCGTGTAGGTAGAAGGCTGAAATTTGGCAGGCTCATTCCTTACAGCTTACTTACAAAAGTTAGGCAGGTTTCATTTCGAAATTCTACGTGTAATGGTCATAACTGGAACCTGTTTTTTGTCCATATACTCTAATGGAGGAGGCGGAGTCACGTATCGCATCATCACGTATTACGCCTCCTACGTAATCATGTGAACTGAAAACGAGGAAGAGATTTACAGCACAAGTCAAACGCGGGAACGAAGGTAAATGACGTTAATTGTTGACTGTCTTTTAATACTGTGTACTTGTTGAGTGTCTTTTAATACTGTGTAAGCATACATATTAACACATGTGCAATTAAACGTGTGCATTTACGGGGTGATTTCTCAGGCTTAAAAGCTCGCCTTTTATTAAAAGGGTAAATGCAAACTCTTTTCATTCTGAAGGGCACAAACCACGTTAGATTTCAGCCGTTAAACGCACAAAAATGTCAGTACACCAGATAAATAAGCGCAACATATTATCAGTTGTATTGTATGCTTACAATACATATAGAAATGTGTTAATCGTTAACTAATATTATGGGATGGTGTTTTTCGACTCGCGCTTTGATTTAAACGATTGCATGTCTTGGTGGGTTTGCGTAGCTTATTGTCAATATCTTTACAGCTCTTTTTAAGACTTAATTTAAAAAGGTTTTCTTTTCTTCTTAATAAAAATTTAAAAGCAGTACTTCGTTGGTGCGAAACGCTCAATTCACTCCCTTACGGGAATCGAACCTCGGACGTCAGCGCTAGAGGCTAAGCCCCTAAAATTGCGCCACGGCGTGTGGTTCATTTATTTGACAGCATGTAGATCGGGGTAATTACATTCATGGCATTCGTAGTCTGATTCACAATCTGATTGTATGGGTGGTTACCTACCAGGTAACGCTTATGGTTAGCCAGCAAGTCATCTCGAAGTGATCAC